>NC_056727.1:593645719-593920719 GCF_019279795.1 Protopterus annectens | reverse complement strand
TAGTCAGTGGACGCTGAATGAATGTCGTAGCAAACTTATTTCGAAGGGCCTGCTTGCTTTTCCTTTTTCAGAGGCCATTTCTGCGACGGAGGTCTCACCCCCTCCTGCTTAGTATAAGAAACATCCTCGATTGGACCCCTCTTCACCAGCCGGTGACAGAGGTAAAGGTTACAAGCACAAGGGCCCATAAGTCATCATCTGAACACCATTCTGCCTCCTCGGTGCCGAGTACCACATCGGCTCCGAGCTCTGCTCCAGTGAAGTTTACCGAGGTAGCCTCGCCGGAGCCCACCCTGGCACCGACAATTATGGCACCAACTGCATCTTCAATACTGACCAGTATTTCCAATTCTTTATCGGCACCGACTTTGCCCATTTCAGCCCTATTATCGGTTCCGACAACGACCTCAGAACCGTTCTTGTCGTCCACTCCTATAGTGACTTCTGCTCCGAGCCCATTCACGGCTCCGACCATACCGTAATTACCTGTTGCAAAATTGGAATCGTCTGTGCCATTCTGCGACACACCACGGACCCAATACTCATCCAATGTGGACCTGTTTGCTGGACAAGCCTGCAGCCCCTTTTTGGACCGGCCTGACTCCCCCTCAGGTGCATCGGTGCTATCCACCAGGAGCCTTTCCGAATTGGATGTGGTGCAACTTTTTGATCAGCTGCTGATTGCTAGGGGAATCTCAAATCCGCCTAGACCCTATCCCACTCCTGGCTTTGGGTCTATTTCTCCAGGAACCTATACTTACTCTCCTCCCTTGGACCCATCGGTTCCAAGGCTCATCTATCCAACTTTTACTAGAGGAATTTCTTCCTCGGCGCCAACAACAACTCTGTCTGAGGTTCTGAGATCCCTTTGGGTGCCGGTTCTGTCGGAACCCACCCTTCCTCAATTTCATGCTTGGGAAGTTGAGCCCCCAGTCCCGGTGTTGGTTCCAACAGTTATGTCGGCCCCGACTTCGGATCAGAGGGTGACTACCGCTCCGAGCTTGATCGAGGCTCTGTCCCCGAGGGTGGACCGTCTGGAGTGGGGTGTGACCCCGGTTCCAATTTTGTCTTCTTCAGCTCTGGGCTCCCATTCCTCTTCAGGTGGGCCACTTTCCAGGTGATGGAGAGGACGCTTGCTGCCAGCAATCCTCTACAGTTGGTTATTCCCCCAGTTCCCTCTGAGCCACAGCTGTCAAAGTCCACCCCCCAGGACTCCGAGAGTGCAAGGCCTCTTGGGTGACCCCCCCCCTGCCGATGGGCTGGTTAAACTCATCGTGCAATGGGCTTGGAAGAATCCTGACTCCGTTGAGGCCATCCCCAGGAGATCAGACAAAGTACTCCCCTCTCAAGAGGATCAACCTCATTGGTCCAGAGTCTTGCCAGTGGACGCTATGTTGGTGGTGGCTGCCATGAAAAAGGACCTTGCAGAAGAGAATCCTGCTGTTCACCCACCCAACAAAGAGTCCTGGGCAGTGGACAAAGGTGCCTCGGCTTCTACCATCCGAGTCCATCTAGCAGCTATTTCCAACTTCCATAATGGGTCTGAAGGAGTACCACTTATTTCTTTCATCTTTGCAAGACTTTCCTCAAGGGTATTTTTCACAGCAGGCCTCTTATCAGACAGCCGGTGGAGGCATGAAATTTGTCCTGGGTTCTGCAGGCTCTCTCTCTGCCCCCGTTTGAGCCGGCTGCCACCTGTGATCTAAAATTTTTATCTTGGAAATCCTTATTCCTGGTGGTTATAACTTCAGCAAGACGAATTTCGGAATTACAAGCATTATGTATCAAAAGCCCTTATCTGATCTTTCATAAGGACAGAGTATCACTTCGAACTAACCCATCCTTCCTCCCCAAAGTGGTTTCTAACTTTTCCATTAACCAATCCATTGAGCTCCCTGTGTTTTTCCCAAATTACTCTAACAAGGGAGAATACTGCCTACATTCCCTGGATGTTCATAGACAATTACGCTTTTATCTGGGCAAAACTAAATCATTCTGCAAGTCAGACCAGCTTTTTATTTCCTTTGCGGTCCCTGGAATGGGAGGTGCAGTATCAAAAGTTACTTTGTCTAAATGGCTCAGGGATTGCATTGCCTTCACATATTCACTTACGGAGGGATCTAAGCCGGGCCAAATCAAAGCTCACTCAACTAGGGCTATTGCAGCATCTGTTGCCTTCCACTCTAGGGCCTCTATGGATGACATTTGTGCAGCTGACATTTGGGCTAAGCCCCACACTTTTATCAAGCGTTACAAATTGGATCTGATCTCCAGGGAAAGAGCGGCCTTTGGCTCAATGGTTCTCAGGAATTTTCTTCCATAAGGGCCACCCAGGTTCTCCAAGTAGCTGGGGACTCGGTCCCATCAGTGATGAATAGGAAGAAGATTAACCACTTCAGATAAAGAAGTTATGTCTTACCATAACGTTCCATTTGAGTTGTTGATCATCATCCAGTCATCACACCCTCCCACCGACCCCCTCCTAAGGTTCCTGGCGGATCTTCTGGGTCTTCGTGGTGTATTAGGGTTTCTGCGCAGAGATGGCCTCTGGCTTATTCTTTCTCTATATGTTGCATGCAAACTCGATCTGAGGTAACTGAGCAAAGGGCATTGTGGGTAGCGGCTTAGCTTGAGAGTTTTTGGTGCACGCAAGCTTGGTATAAGGCCGACTCTGTTCCGAGGACTCGGAACCGAGCCCATCAGTGATGACTGGAAGAAGATCAACAACTCAGATGGAACATTATGGTAAGACATAACTTCTTTTTTTAATATGTACATATATTTTGTGTGTGTGTGTGTGTGTGTGTGTGTGTGTGTGTGTGTGTGTGTATATGTATATATATATATATATATATATATGGAAACATTGTTATGTTTATATTTTTATAATTTTATATATGATATATGTATATGTCTGCGTGTGTGTGTGTGTGTGTATATATAGATATATATATATATATATATATATATATATATATATATATATATATATATATATAGTATTAAATATAGGGGTATAAAACTCTTGAGATCATACACGTGTAGAAAGGAGGGAGAAATTGAGGAAAATATAGCATTCATCTCCTCAGTGTTATCTGATATGATAGGATGCCATAGATATTCAGGTAAAGTGTTCTGAATGTCGGCCAAGTGGCTGGCAAATAATATTATGGCTCCTCTTCTAGTATGATGTCAACTTGATTACACAACAGTACTTTCTTTGGAAGTGCAAGAAAATCACCTACATTTAATTTCTTCCATAATTCAGTTCTGACTTGCTAAAATGATTAGAGTACAGCATTCCATTTCAGTCTGTGTTTTTGATGGTGGGTATACCTGGACTCCCAACAGTTTTGGGAATTTTCTGCCCACTCAGTTTGCTATTGCATTGCACTTGTGGCAGCTGCATGCACGTATATAATTGTCATGGTATAGGGAGACAGGAAATTAAATGAAAAGCAAGCCAAGTTTCTTTCTGTTTAATAGCTTGAATTGTGGTTAGACAGCCCACTAAAGGGATTTTAGTATAGTTATTTTTTTTTGGGGGGGGGGGTCCTGCTCCATTACTCTGCCTTGGGCCCAATTTGACCCTAATCCAGCCGAAATGATGTCTGACGTTGTACCTTTGTCTTCAGCTACTGCTTCTTGAAATGTTGGGTGTCATTCTTTGGTAATGGAAATGTGAATTAATAAACTGGAAGATAAAAATAAGACGTGTCTTGTAAGTTTGGGCATTCATTATTAAGTTCTATATAAAAAGAAAATGTATTTCTTGTGAAATTTTAGGTTAGAAATGTGTGGCTAGTGCAGATTTTGCTGTAGAAAGAATGGAAAAAGAAGTTGTGTAGCAGACTGTGCCCCTTAAAAAGAAGCGTGTTCTACAGAAAACGCTGAGCTGTAAGAGCTAGAAATAGTCTCCTTTGCATTACTTTTGCAGTTGTAGGCTGTTAAAAAATAAAGAAAGCAGAATAATTGGTAAAATATGAAGAGGGTGGAAGGAATTAAAAAGAGAGAGGAAGTGAAGAAAAGGAGATCAAGTAATTATTTTTAAACAGAAGTGGAAGGTGGTAGTAAAACACATGGAAAAGAAAAGCACCAAAGTGTATAAGGAAGATTTGAAGCAAAATTTCTTTGAAAATGATTCGAATGTTACTTTAATTAGTAAGTGAAAAAAATGAGGAAAGCTGAAGTCTTACGTAGTATTTATGCTTGTTTAAAAGTGATAGGATTGCAAAAATATTAACAGAGTGAGTGGGTAACAGAAAAGAAAGGAAAAACACAGAAAACCTAGAACATATTTTAAGTGTAGAGTATTGGATTTATGGGATAAAGCAGATAAATATTTTAATGTCACATGATTGACAAGTATAATATAATGTAACAGTCTTTTTCTCTTTCATTTCATAATAGTAAAGAAATTAGTAGTGTGATGACTTAATATTAGCATGTCTATAGTAAACAGACATGAAGGTGTGATAGTTTTCTTCTCATAAACAATAGAGCTAGGAAATGGAATGCATAGAAATATAAAGATATTTTTTGGAGGTGGGGTGTTAGTAAAAGAAATGGAAATACTAAAGTACAACAATGTAAACAAAAAATAAAAATTAGTTTGTATCATTGTTTCCTGAAGTTATAAATAAAAAAAATACATTTTTAAGTGCCGTAGGATTTGTAATGTCTGCCTGAGCTGTTACCAAGTTAGGTGTAGAGGAACTTAATATGTCGTTTGAAAGCTGTAGACTCCTATATGTTATGCTGTATTAGACGTACTGGAACACAAACACAAACCCCAGCAGTGCTGGTAGAACCGGTAGCCTTCAGGGTATCAAAGGTGAGTGTGCTATCTGATGAGACACTGACACTGATGTATTTGTGGTCCAGCTTATATAAGCTGTGGAAAGGCTAGGCACTCTCTTACTGGCTCATATGCTGATCTTCACTATCTGTAGAATGTCAGAGAACAAACACATGCTTATGTGTAAGACATGAGTTATAGTAGCCATTGTTACAAAGGAATGAACTGTCTGGTCCTCGTTGCTTACTCATGTCTGAGGAGGCAGAGCAGGTCCAGCTAGGTAGGGAAATACAGGTATTCTTCAGTTACATCAAAAATGCAAGAATTGTGAATGTAACATGTTATTACTAATCAATCAAGTGATTACCTAGCCACAGGACATAGCAAATTTCCTTGCAGAAACGTTATGTGCTAACTTCTGGAAAAGCAGTGATAAGTCAGAGTGATATAGAGACAAGGGAATACCTTAGACTTGACCACTGCCATAACTAACATTATAAATTTAAGTTCCATGGAGCCAGAAAGCATACCCATTGATTTCCTACACAGACTCAAGAAAAACTTGGTTACATCCCTATCAGTCATGTTAAACTATTGACTTGTGTGTATCTGCCCTTAAGCCACAGGGTGTACTGGTATTACTAGGTCAGAAAAGGTGGGGGGTGTCTGTTCAGATGTGAACAATTTTAGACCCACCAGCTTGACTAGCATTCTGTGCAGAATCATAGTTGGAGTCATAGTGGAGCTTGTCCAAAATGACGTGGGCACTAGATGAGGAGCAGTGTGGTTTTGTTAAGGGGAGATCTTGTCTTTTGAATTTTATATCATTCTTTTAAGAGGTAATGGCAGGATTTGATGAAGAGTGATCGTACATACTGCTTATATTGTCCTCGCTAAGAATGAATTAATAGCATTAAATGTTAATTTATTCATAATTGAGTGGGTAGAACACTGGTAAACCAACAAGGCGCAACTGAAGATGGATATTACCTGTCTGTCCAAGCAGTGTTAACAGTGGTATCCCAGGGTCTTTGTACATGAGCCCCCTTCTTTTTGGACTATTCTTCTCAGATTTAGAAGTGATAAGTGGCTTGTGGGTTACCATATATGTTAGTAATTATAAACTTAAGTAACACAATTAGTTCAGTAAGAGATGAACTTCTCCAATATGACCTTTTAAAAGTATTCATCTGGTGCAGTAGTAGTGACTTCCTCACCTATAATGTCAATTATGTAGCATCGTGAAATTTGGCAAAAAGGACTTGCATTCTGATTACAAAATAAAAGATCTGATCACTGAAACTTACGCCATCATTAAATATCTTGGTAGAGTGTAGACTGCAGTTTAATCGACCAAAGTTAGAAAGCATATTCTGTAGCTCATCTAATTACTAAAGGCATGTTTCATTAGTCCAGTGTTATCTTTGTTACACTTTATCCTCACTGCTGCAACCTATTATTAATTACAGTGATATATTTGTATCCTTTAAACAAACCATCTAAAATTTGAAAAGGTACAGTGATACTAAAGAGTTAGAAAGCTTGAGTTATTCAGAAAGGCTTCCGTGACTCTCATTGTATTGTTTCTTACTGGTTACTTATTTGTGACACCTGCCCGGTCTGTAAGGTATGGTCTGATCCATTTCTATTTGAAAATCTGTATCTGGAATATACTGCTGGGGAAGCTTACACTCTCAAGGAGTCTGATATTTAAAGTAAATATCAGTAGATTGTGGGATAAGCTTCACTTACTATCAGAAGTCAGCCATTATTATCTTTTAGAAATACATTTGGGGTGTGTGTGTGTGTGTGTGTGTGTGTGTGTGTGTGTGTGTGTGTGTGTTTTATGGGACGTAGAAAATATAAACTTGGAGTTATGGCAGTTAAGCTTCTTGAAGACCAGTAGGTTGTAGGCTTGACAGCTAAACTTCTGAACCTTTACCCTGTCCAGCAACCACAGCTCAGAGACGTACCTAGTTCATGGAAGTGCCTGTTGGCACAATTCCAGCAAAGTCTTAGTTGTAGCCATTGAAGTTGTAGAGATGGGCTTAAAGTCAGGTTCTGCAAATTTAATGTAATATATCCGAGCTCTGTGAAAGAATCAGTGCCTCTGGTTGCATAGGGGGATCCTAGGTTTGTTTCATTGCAGTGAACAGAATGAAAGTTACAGAAAGGCCCAGTCAGTGAATGGTTTTGGATAGAGTGAAAGAAACCAGATGAAACTGTAGTGCAGAGGCTAAAATAGAGACAAGTGGCCAGACTCGGATGATTTATAGAAAGTGACAGAATGCCACCACAGTTTAACATCATAGTTGGCCATTGCTTTGTGCACGGTTTGCAAGAGATGTGCTGAATTTCTTAGAGATGTGGAGAGCGTTTGATAAAATTATGGCCTGCAGCTGGAGAAAAGGTAATCACGGTAACCCACTCCAGCACAAAACAGTAGCTAGGCAGTGTAAGCTGCATTCCAGTACAGGCAGAGAGGGAAAAGCGCTGTGTCCTGTAACCTCTAGGGCAGTCTGCATCTCTATATGTGCAAAATGTGTTAGTTTCAGTTTCTGCATACCATGAAGAGAGCAGGGGGATTTGCTGCAGACAGTGATACAGTTCTACATGGTACTCTGCAAGAGTCAGGGTCTGATTTAAGTTGCCTGCCATCATGGTGCCTCATGTAAATGCTTGAGCAGAGCCTGTTAAACATAGATGGATGTGGAAGTATAAGTTTCCAGAGGTACACCTGAGAGGAGGGAAGACTTAAGTAGAGTGCGTAGCACTAGCAGAGGATTTCTCACCAAGAAAGAGGGGAGTTACAGTCCTGAGATGGAACAGAATAAACACCATTGCAATTCCTGTATGCCGTGAATACAGGCTACAAAAATAATTAAACTGATCCTAGATAGAAGTGACGAGATTAAATTAATACGAAACGAAAGTGATCCGTGTACCTGGAGCAACAGTAGTGTAGTGTTGCCTGTATAAGGTTGCCTTCATTTCAGAAGCTCTAAGTGGGTCATTTGTTGCAGAAATTTGATCTTTTGCAAAGCCGTACTCAGTCTGACAAATGTGAAGTACTTGTTTTCTCATTATCAGAATTAAGGTTTAGTACTTGATGAATGTCTGCTTATCATGGTATTAGTGACTCATTTCTTCTGCCATTCTTTTCTTCCATGTTCATAGAGGTAGAAACAGCCTTTCTTTGAATACTTTAGAGGACATTTTAATTTATTTATTTGTTTTCGTTGTTGCTCAACTGGGAACAATAAGCACCCCCCCCCCTCTGTGTTTTCCAGCAGCCCAGAATTATGTTATCTGTAAAGTAATCCACAACTCTATGACTAAGGGGTAAGATTTGTCGTACAGAATCTGTAAATACATTCATGTTAATAGTAAAAAAAAACAGCATCCTTGTTGGGCCATTTGCTTGAAATGAGTATATACATAATCACAGCAGTCAGAGAATGTGACCTCCATATGTTGTAGATGAATATGATATTCCAGTCACCCGCTTTCAGTAAGTGCTTAATTTAATTCATGCTGTTTATAACTATGAACCTGATGAACAAACAATACAAATGATACAGAAAATGGCATGGACTGAATGCCAGTCATTAAACGTGCTCTCCCATCCACACACACACACACACACACACACACACACACACACACACACACACACACACACACCCTAAGAAGAGTTTTAAGAGTAGTCATTTGACCTATGCAGTATGTCTTTGGAGTCTGGAGGAGACCCATGCAGAAAAGGAGAGAACCTTTAAGCTCCACATAGTGACTAAGGCTGGAGTAGACCATTGGATTTTTTGTTAGATTTATTTTATTACTATTTTAGTGTGTTTTCTACTAAACAGAAAACGTTTTTAATGTTTTACAAAAAGCTAATTGTCTACCAGGTAACTAAAATCTACAGTGAAACTTGCACTAATAAGTTGTCTTTTTTTCAGTTTATGTTTTAAATAGTCTGTAAATTGTTTAAATTAACAGAATTCTGAAAGACAGTAAGTGGATATAACTATTGAATGTGACCTTATTTTAATGTCTCATCAAAGGACGTTTCCATGATGCTTTCCAGTCTGAATTTTTCCTTGAATTTGGGTGACAGGTTTTAAGTATTTAAATATATGGGAAGAGATTTTTTGGGAAAATCTCTTGTTGATAAGACCACTGAGTAGTTGCCTATAAATGTATAAAGGCGTTAATACTGTAAATAATAATACATTATCTTTACTTTCGAAGTCCAGTGCAAAAACTAACATGGACTGCTGCCTTGGCAAATCATGTGCTCATCGCAATCTTAGAATCAAGAGTGATAGAACAATTGCAAAAAGTTTCTTTGAGGGACTTGATTACCTCTAACGTTACAAATGAAAATGTGATCAAGCTTCAAGAAGTCAAAACTATAATAAACTTGGTTAAATTGAGTTGTAATACCTGTGCAAGAAAAATATCTGCGTAAATAAAACAATGAAGCATAAGGCCCCCGTGGTGTGCTAATAAGCTCATACAGCAATCTTGAGTCTACGCAATGTGGTATTTTGTTATGTATAAATGCTGTTTCAAACCAACTCTAGACATTGGAGACCTTGGAGCTTTTTTAACCATAAGCTCTGCCATAGGCCTTCTTTCTGCCATCTAAGGTTCATTGTATTTAAGCTGCAGCTTGTTTTCACAGGCATACACTGGCCTCCTTGCTGCTCCCTCTGAATGGGTGTACACAGGTTTCCATGTCCGGAAGCCGCTAGTTAAGGAGTTATACTTGCTTTACTGAAACTAGCTCAATAACCAAACATTTCTGAAACTATTTCAGTGAGTTGAACTTGTTGTAAAAGTGCACACTTCCTCCTAGTGCAGCCTGAAGTTGCAGAATACAGGGTTTATATCCATAGGCAGATAATAGGAGCTGCATTTTTTCCCTAAGAGGCATACCTCTGAACAGTACCTCATTAGGAACCTTAAAAATGTTATGGTTTGTTCTGTTCCATGTGAAACAGTTTCACACACTCATTGTTTTTGTTTTTGAACATCTTTATTAAATTATTACTTAAAATATAGGAACATATACATTAACAGAAAACAAGAATTGTATTTAATATTTGTCATATTCATGTGTTATACATATTTTCTTTCTTTTTAACAATTAGTACTCTAACATTACACATTGCTCAATGCCCTTCCTTCCCTTAAACCTCACTTCTCCTGCTGAAATTATTCTGCATGTATTGTTCGGACAAATTCCATATATTTCTATGTAATTTGTTCAATGTTCTTCGTGTTTCACTGTTGCAGTCATTACATTTGGGTAATCCTGCTGGCAGGTTGCCCTCAGTCGGGCTGAATTCCAAAGTCCTGGGTCCTGCATTGGCTGTCGTCGCTCCTTCCCTGTCGTCAGGTCGTCAGGGGTATAAAAGAAGCAGCCAATGCCATTTTCTTTCGTCTTTCTTGCCGCACGGTGTCCGAAGCAGAAGCAGTTCGCAAGTGCCGGTCAGCTGACTCCTGAGATTTTTGAGTTTGAATTTCAGATCCGAAGTCTTCTATAAAGCTAAGTACCCCATTGGGGAAACTTTTTTTCTTGCTCCAGAACCGATGTCAGAAAAAGTTAATAATTGTATTTCTTGTGGGAAGCAAATACCTCATAGGGACTTTCATTCTTACTGTATTCCTTGCCTAGGGCCCCGATCATAACTTTCTGGGTTGTCTGTTTTCTGCTAGATTTAACCAATGCACTCTTAAGTGCTGGTATGATTTTGCTTTGAACTACTTTGGACGCAGGTTTAATTATCCAGAAATGTCATCGGAAAGCCATCCGACTACCGGAGTTCACAAAAAATGCAAAGAAAAAGAAAGACACCCGAGGCCCAAAACTGACGACAAAGCTTCTCCTAAGCCAGTCGCCAGTTCTCAGTGAGGCGCTTTCGCAGCCCCTGATGACCGCTACTTTAGAGTCACAGACCGCTACCGACCCCCACATGGAGTCGGCCATGCCACTGAAAACTCAAGGTATTGAACCCTCAGACGCTAATCCTTCAGATGGGTCCGGAGCCGCTGAGCAAGCACCGGCTTCTAAGGGTATATTCAGACCCAAACATCTGTACATTAAACCGATTTCAAAGGCAAAGACTAAAGCACCTTCAAAGGCAAAGAAGCAAACTCAAGAGCCATGCGGACAGGCCTCCATGCCCAAAAAACAGATGTTCAAAATGGTCGAATACTTGATTACCTTGATCAGGGGTTCCCATCCCCCTCCTGATAAGAAACCTAGGCAAGAGTCTGACTATGAATCTTCAGATCAGGTTTCCATTTCTTCTGATTCCTCTTCTGATCAGGAATATTCTTTTCCCCCCTATGAGGATTCTGATGCTGAGGAATCCATACCTTCAGCTTCTCCTGCTGAGGACTATTCCTTTGGGGAAACCTTACATACCATGAGGGAGCATTTCCACTGGGAGAGCCAAGATTTTTCAGAATCTAAAAAGAGGCTCAGAGATTTCCTGTTACTACCTCAGCACAAGCCACTTGCCATCCCTCCTGTGTTTGACATTGTAGATGATGTGTTTTTGGAGTCTAGCCTTACCCCTGACTCCTTACCTCCAGCTCCTGTTAAGACTGACATATATTACAGGGTTCCTGACTCTCATAAATTCCTTTTTAAAAACCCTGCTGCAGACCCAGAAACTGTCTCTCAGGGTCCCAAGGGAGTTGAGGCTTCCGCTGCAAAAAACCCTACCCCTTCTGACCGGGATTCCAAGGCACTGGACAGATGGGGGAAAAAAAGGTTTACACATCTGCTACCTTGGCTATAAGGACCTTAAACTGTCAGTTTCATATGCACAAATATCAGCAACATGTCATGTCATTGCTTAAACAGAAAATGTTGTTAAACTCTGAATGTGCAGGAAACAATGAAATGCAGGATATATATTGCATGCAGCTGAACAAGTTGGAAAGCATACTTTGCAATGTGGTTTTGATTCTTTAGAGGCCTCCTGCAGGGCCGCAGTTACAGGTTCTGTAATTAGAAGGCATGCTTGATTAAGGAACAAAATCTGCCTGATGTTAAAGTTAAATTATTAGATGCACCTTTACAGCATGATACTTTGTTTGGTGTTAAGGCAGAAGAGGTGTTAAAGAAAATGGAGGACAAGGCTAAATCTATGCAAACGGTCAAAGATGTCTTACAAGTACAGCCACCTAGGTTTAGTAGACACTGGCCAACAAAGAATTGGTCCTTTCCTGTGTCAGACAGACCTCAAAGAGGCAGACCCAGATGCCCTAGAGGCAGATCCCAGGCGCAAGGTTCATATAGGTCAAAGCAATGGGGTGCTTCTACCGCCAAAAGTGGAGACGACAAATCACAACCTTACAGGAAACAGCCCCAATGACTTCCCCCTGCCTGCACCAAACACTTATTTCCTGGCAGCACCCTTAGGGGGAAAATTAGCACTTTTTTCTCAAAATTGGCACATTATAACCCAGGACAAGTGGGTTCTAAACATCGTGTCACAAGGCTACAAGTTTCATTTCCATACCCTGCCAAAGGCAAACGTCTGGCCAGATCTGCCAAAAAATCAATGGGCAGAGGCACAAAAACAAGTGTCATCCCTCATGGACATGAGGGCCATTCAACAAGTGCCAGAGCAAGAGCAGGGGCAAGGATTTTACTCAAGACTGTTTTGGGTGCCCAGAAAGGACAAGGCCTGGAGGCCAATACTGGACCTGTCGATTCTGAACACATACCTGGATATACCAAAATTCAAAAGTTGACTTTGCAGTAGCTTCTGCCCGTGCTGGGCAAGAACGCTTGGCTTGTAACTTTAGACCTAAAAGAGGCATACCTGCATGTCCCAATCAGACAAATATGCAGAAGATACCTCAGATTCAAGGCTGGCTCAATGCATTACCAATTCATTGCACTGCCCTTTGGCTTATCTACTGCACCCAGGGTTTTTACAAAGTGCCTGGCACCAGTAATTGCATTCTGCAGACAAAGAGGAATACAAATATACCCTTACTTGGACGACTGTCTAATTCAAGCAGAGAACAAGGACATCCTTTTACAGCATCTGGCGTTTGTGAAAAACTTCTAACATGCCTAGGGTACACAGTCAACGAAAAGAAATCAAAACTAGTACCCTCTCAAGAGATAATATTCCTGGGTGCAAGCTTAAATACAACTGCCCAGATGGCTTATCTCACGCCAGACAAACAAAGCCAACTGACTACCTTTTTCAAAATGTTAGCAACAAAGGCCCAGTTATCTGCAAGAAAAATTCTGCAGGCTTTGGGCTTCATGGCATCCTGCATCCTATTAATTCCATATGCAAGACTGCATATGAGGAAACTTCAGTGGTACCTAAAAAGTGTTTGGACTCAACATTGCCACAGCCTGGAAACTGTAATTACTCTCATTCCCTGCCTGCAACAGGAGTTTCAATGGTGGGCAAAGGCTTGTCACCAAAACAAGGAACAGCCATTCACATTACCCCCATACAGGCAAACACTAACAACGGATGCATCAGATTATGCCTGGGGGGCCCACATGGCAGAAAGTTGCATTCAGGGAACATGGACCTCAAATCAAATGCATCTACATATCAATCAAAAAGAGATGCTAGCTGTTCAAAATGCCCTGACAGCCTTCAAGGACTTACTTCATCCAGGACAACTACACCACGGTCATGTGGTATATAAACAAGCAGGGGGGCACACATTCTTACCCCCTTTGCAGACTAACTATGACTTTGTGGGACACGGCATTGACTTACCAAGTACATCTGCAGGCACAGTTCCTGCCAGGAAGGAAAAATACTCTGGCAGACGAACTAAGCAGAAACCTCATGGATCCCCACGAGTTGCAGCTGGATCCACAAGTCTTCAACATAATAACAAGGAAATGGGGATGCCCGGACATAGATCTATTTGCCTCCACTCACAACTACCAACTAAAGAGATTCTGCACAAGGATTTATCACAGACAAGCATGGAAAGTGGACGCCCTATCCTTCAGCTGGAAAAACCTATCGGTATATGCCTTTCCCCCTCTTCCTCTCCTCCCCAAGGTACTCCTAAAGGTCAGACAGGAGAAGCCAAAGATGATACTGATTGCACCAGACTGGCCCCGACAGCACTGGTACCCAATATTAAGGAGCTTGTCTCAATGCCCAGCTTGGACCTTACCTCAAGTACCGCATCTACTATCCCAGCAAAACAGGCAGATCCTGCACAGCCAACTCAGAACTTTAAACCTGGCAGCATGGCGAATAATGTAGTCATACAAAACACACTTCTCAGCAAAGCTGTGATGGATGTCATTTTGGAAGCCAGAAGGCCTAGTACTAGAAAATCTTATGCTGGAAAATGGAAGAGATTCTGTGCTTGGAACCAGGCACAAGGAACAGATACAGCTGTGCCAAATATTCCTCAGAATTTAAAATACTTAACTGAGATGCTGGACAAAGGCCTATCTTTCCCATCTATTAAAATTCATGCCTGTGCCATTTCGGCCCATTACAATGCAGAGCCACCAATCTTTTCTTATCCCTTATTAAAACAGTACCTCAGAAGAGCCAAAAATTTAAGGCCTCCAAGGAGATCACCAATGCCTGCATGGGACCTCAACTACATCTTGGAAGAACTCACCCTGCCTCCTTTTGAGCCAGCTGCTACTGTGGATTTAAAGTTTTTATCTTGGAAAACAGATCTGCTCCTAGCAATAACTCCTGCAAGGCGAGTTTCAGAGCTACATGCACTCATGGCTGTGGAACCTTTTATCATTTTTTATCCGGACAGGGTCTCCCTGAGGACAAACCCAACATTTATGCCTAAAGTGGTGTCCAGTGTGGCTCTTAACCAAACCATTCATCTGCCAAACCATTCATCTGCCAACTTTTTATCCAAATCCACAGAACAATGGGGAAAGAATTCTGCATTCTTTGGACGTACACAGACAGCTTAGATTCTACTTGGACAGAACCAAAGTTCTCAGAAAGACAGAGCAATTACTAGTGGCATATGCTGCAGGATCACAAGGAAAGGCTATCTCAAAGCAGACTATTTCAAAGTGGTTAGGCCACTGCATTCATTTCTGCTACTTATACCATGGCAAGCCAGTGTCTAAGGGCATTAGGCCACATTCCACCAGGGCTGCAGCCACCTCAGCAGCCTTTCTCAGGGGAGTACCAACCAAGGACATTTTAGAGGCAGCTACTTGGAGTTCAGTGCACACCTTTACAAATCACTATCATCTCCCACTCTACTCTAAATCCAGGGCAGGCTTTGCCACTGCAGTTCTGCAGGGTCTCAGAGCCGCTCCTAATGCTGTTTAGCTCCAGCCTCCCAACCATAGCTTTAGGAATCTACCCAAATGGTAATGACTACAACAGTGAAACACGAAGAACATAGTACAGTTTTGTACACTTATCATAAATCTAGATGTTCGAGTGTATTCGCTGTTGCAGTCCGGGTTACCCATCCGCCATTCCCCCTTTACTTCTGATGGAACCTATCTTTCCTTCTCTGATTTAAACAACCTGTGTGGTGTATTTGCTTGTGGATGAAGGTAAAGTTTATATTGCTGCTTGTAATTTTATATATAGATATAAATTTTGGCTACCCTTTTAGGGGGCACCTGACATCTGGGGCAAGAAAAACTAAAGAAAATGTTGTTGGCTAGTTCTTTTATACCCCTGACGACCTGACATCAGGGAAAGGGTGACAACAGCTGACGCAGGACCCAGGTCTTTGGAATTCAGGCCGACTGAGGGCAACCTGCCAGCAGGAATACCCAAATGTAATGACTGCAGCAGTGAATACACTCGAACATCTACATTTATGGTAAGTGTACACAACTGTACTTTCTCTTTTCTCAGAAATCCCATGTCTAGTTTTTATCTTTACAATATTCAGTTCTGCAATTGCAGTTGTTTTAGATTTTGATTTATCATTTACATTTTCTAGGAATTGCTTTTTTTGGCAGCCGATAGCATTAAACTTTGTAAGGTCTTACTTATGTATATGCATTTCAGATCCTGTGTCCCAGACAACAGAATCATTTCCTTAGTTATAGACACTGGCTTCCTCAACATTTTTGGCAGAGTACTCTGTTGCGAATTTTCAAAATCTGCCAATGCGTTACAATCCCCCCAAAACATATTCCCAGTTAACCCTCTTTTTTTCCATCTCATCTCATCTCCAGCATTTACTATCTGCTTTAGGAAAAATTACTTGAAGTCTGCTTGGGGTTTAAAAATACTATGGATGCACTTCCAATTAAAAAATCCTAAACCTTCAAGACTTTGTCACATACTTGGGAGCCATACAGATGTCCTTCCTTTATTCCTTTGTAAATAACCTCTCCAAGCTGACTTTTAAGTCTTTTCTAATTTCTTTTCATCCCTGTTGACACAATCTCCTTCCTCTGTTCCCATGTAAACTTAGTTCGTAGAATACTTTCTGCAACTTTATGAACTTAATATTCTGTATGGCTGTTGTTCTCCTCCTTAAGAATCTGCATGCAAAATCCTACTCTCTCTGTCCTTATTTCTTGAACTTCATTCTGTTTCGTTTCCACAGTGATTTATATTTTCTGCTTGTTTTATGTATTTCATAGCTCTAAAGTATTCATATCAGGCAACCCTAAACTACCATGTTCTATACAGAGGATTGACTCATCCCAGTTAACTGTTGCCCTCTTCCCCTCCCATGTAAATTCCGCCAGCTCTTTATTAATTAATGTCCACAATGCCTTTTTTGGTTGATAAAAATAGGCCCTTTTTCACTGCCTGCATCTTACAATTTTTATCCATAATCAAGAGTTTCCAGTTTCTCAGTTTTTGTATTATCCTGTTTATTCTCTTCACACATACCTATACCTGCAATAACAGAATCCTTTTTAGTTAATTCACCTAAATATTTCATCTTGTCCGGCCAGCCACTCTCTCTTTTTCTCATTGTTGCTGAACCAGTTCATGTGTAAGAACACAGTCTACTACTGTAGCCTTTCTTTTATCTTAATTTTATATCAAGAAATACTTAAAACTGTTTCAGAATATTCCACAAGGCTGAGACGTCCTTTTCTGGATTTATCAAGTACAAAATCTTTGCTTTTTTTTCCCCTTGTTATATGCCTCCTATATTTGGTGACAACCATTTGTGCTTGCTCTTGCCTAAGTTGTTGTGCTAAAAGTTGTGTGCTCTTAAGTTATCAAAAATAGTTGCTTAACAGCAACCTTTCTAAACTCATGCATACTATCCGAATACTTCCTTATTTATTTTCTCTTTGGCACTCAGCAGTTGCTCCTCGTCTTGTTCTGTCGTATTCCCCTTATTCTGCAATACTTTAACCTTTGTCAGCCGCCTTACATAATTCTTGTTACTTTTCTTCCATGTCTCTCTCTTTTATTTCTATATTGCTTTTAAACTCAATTTTTATTTTATCCCATTCACTAGCTATCCCTTCTGAAATCTTCCCTAATAACGCTAGAATAATTTTCACTACCCACTTCTTAAATTCCTCACTTTTTAATAGACAAGTAGAAAAATAGCAGTGCCTCATTTTTACGTCATTACCTTACATCTTTATCTGTGTTTTTAATCAGTATGTGTGGTCTGAATGTGTTTCAAAAGTTTTCATTTGAATATACCTGCTCCTGTGAAATATGGATACTGTCCAATCTAACTCGAATATTGTAATTTGGTGAATTATATCATAACTCTGATTTCCTACTACTGAATTTGCACCTTCCATACGAAATATTCTAATACATTTCTTCATAAATCTAGCCTCTTTTATTTCATTTTCCCTTCTAGATCCCCCCTGATCACTGTTGATTATTTCTTCTAGACTTTAAGATCTATAACAGCAGTTGACAGGCATTCATAATTAAGACATTTTTTTAACAAATACCCTTATAAATAATACTGAATTATACTAATTCATTAAAAAAATAAGATTGAAAAAATTAATAACCATGACTGGAAGCTTTCTAGCTGAACTTGTTTGTAAGCATTCCACGTGTTCTACATTACGCAAGGTGGTGTTCCACATTTTGGAGATGGAAGAATGAGTTATGCTCTGTTTGACCTCTGGTGTGTTTTTTTCTCTAGTGCTAAACTGCATTCACCAACAGTCTATTTTGCTGTTAATAAAAATGTTTGCAAATGTAATTAAACTATTTTCATGTGTTTGTTTTTAGTCCTCCCCTTATTGCATAAGTTTGCTAATATAACAGTATCTGTCTTGCATTCTGTGGTGCTTAAGATGTGTAAAACAGCATTGTCAATTTTTTTCGAGGTCATATTTCCAGGTAGCATATCAAATATCAAATGTCATTTTAGTGGGCGGCTGCGGTGGTGCAGCAGTTAGCATTGCCACCTCACAGCAAAAGGTTCGTTGGGTTGATTCTCGGCTGCAGTGCCTTCTGTGCGGAGCCTGTATGTCCTCCCTGCAGTTGCATGAGTTTCCTCCGGGTGCTCCAGTTTCCTCTCGCATCCCAAAGACAATGCTGTAGGTGGATTGGACACTCTAAATTGGCCTTAGATGTGAGTGTGTGCGTGTGTGTGCCTTCTGTGGAAGGTTGGGCGCCGGGCTGGCAACATGACACTGTAAAACTCCATGCCAGTCATTCTGTGGATCATTGTTTTGCTGTGGCGACCCCTAACCGGGAAAAGCCGAAAAAAGAAAAGATGTCAGATGTCATTTTAATATAAATTAGTACTTTGACCTTTTGCTGAATTACTATTTCCTACTGTGCATAGTCATTATTTTGGGGTGTAATCTAGATATTTTTCTCCATCTCCCTTGATTTGTATTTCCCTACTGACTTTGTGTCCTTCACTATGTCTACTGTAGATCTGCTTCTTGCATATCTCATCATTATTCCCTTTGTCTCACCCGTCATAACCAATACAGTTTGATATTTCGTGTGTACCCTCAGTGCTGTCTGCGTCTCAGTACCAAAAGCCCTCTGTTAGCAAACAGTGATGCCCATAGTACCTTAAGGCAGGATTTGCTGTATACTTAACCTAGTCCTCCCTATGCAACTTCTGAGCTTATAACCTGATCTCAGTCCTCTCTTAATCATCTATATAACACTGCATACAGTTCTTGGACCACTGCTTATTTGGCATTACCGATTTACAAAGTTGTCCAGCAGTCAGTACACAGTTAATGATTAACATCCGATACCTCTCAACTTCTTGGCACAAGAAGTCAAGACAAAGCCAAAAATAATGGGGGAGCAAAGTCTTAAATTATGGGCAGTCCTTAAATATTGCTTTTACAGACTTAAAATTTGATAGAGTAACAGGTTTTGCATTAACTTGGATTTATGACTGAGATGAAGTCTGAAAGTGACGTCAGTCCTCAATGGTTTGCCAGAAAACTTTACATTTTTTCAGGAACAGATCAAATGTGTGAGGCAAAAATCTGGACATTCTGCATAATTCTGGACAGTTGAGAGTATGTAGCACCTGTTTTCATTCATTCCACCCTACCATTGTTTAGTGATCCTGCTTCAATCACATAACCATCTCTATACCTGTCAGCAACTCCAGCTAGGGCTCACAGAGCTCCAGCAATTTTTAACCATCCTTCTTAATAAATCACTGTTAATAACATTATCTCCAGTCAATAAAACGCTGTCAGCATGTATATAAATTCAAAATTTACATCTGGTTCATTGATGTTGCCAAAACTCCTAAAAATATTTTATCATTCTAGGACTAAATTACCTTTTTTCTAAGCAGTTCTGAAGAAGTCCAAAACTATTAGCATGGATGAATAATTTACAGTTCCTGCATTACATTTCTTTGAGGCAGAACAGCGTTGTTTCTGTTTGTTTTTTCCTCTGGCTTAGCATACATCAATTGTTTTTTTATAAGTCATCCAAACTATCAGTAAATTCCTCTTACAGATATAAGTAAGTACTAATTATTTCAAAGTATGTCCGTGACTGCACTGTGCTTTAATGCATTTTGCCCTTCATTGGAGCTTGTGTCATCATTCCCTTTACTTGTATAGCATTTTGGTCCATCATTTTGTCATTATCTGTCTTTCATCCCTCACATTTTAAACAATCATTTTACAAATAGCTGCATTGCTACTTAACACCATTTAAACTTGTGCGCCTGTCAAAAAGAGGAGTACTTTTATTGTACATTAACAAGCATCTGCCATAAATTAAAAACAAGCAGAAATCATTTGTTCTGTTAGAGCACACAACTTCAATTATATGTTTTAGCAGTACTAAATAAAAAAAAAATTCTCTTATGTCTAGGCTGAAGCAGTCACCACTTGGAGCAGTAGCACAAGTTCCCTAGGCAACTATGGAAATAAACAAAT
The DNA here is from genome assembly GCF_019279795.1 of Protopterus annectens. Lineage (NCBI taxonomy): Eukaryota > Metazoa > Chordata > Ceratodontiformes > Protopteridae > Protopterus > Protopterus annectens. The sequence continues at coordinate 593,900,569 of NC_056727.1, read as the reverse complement.
GCACTAGAAATTCAACATTTGCTTTGTCTACATGAATTTCTTTATTTTTCCCTTGGCATTTTTTTCTACCCGTATAGTTACCAAGCACGTATGAAAGCTACATTATTACAGATAAACAACATCAATGGTAGAACATTAAACCCAATTTGACTTCAGCTTCCGTTTTACTAAAAGACTAACTGCAATCTATGTAATTCTCAGTCTTTAATTAGTATGTATAAGGGTATGGGACAGACATCTGCGTTTACATTAGAGTTAAATTCTGTAGTCATATTCTGTGGTATTTTACTAATTAGCATGGTTTGCATTTCACCATGTTAAAATTTTCTGATAGCACTGAATAGCATATTACCCCTAAATCAGATCAGTCATGGCCTTCTCATATAACTTACAAATGAAAGAATTATAACATAAATGTAAAAGTGCAGTTATGGAAGGCAAAATGGTGACTTTAGTTTAAATAATTACACACGTCGATAATATCTGAAAAAGATGACACAGTCTGCATGGACCATTCATTTTCTTTGTATTTACCAAATATGTATAGTCTTTGTTGTTGACAGATTAATACTTTGAAAGCCCAGTATTCCCCAATCAAATGCTTGCTGTATGTTAGGGACATTTTACCTCTGTTTAAAGATTATGTCTGAAGGCGCAAAACAACCTTTGTTTTTTTTTTTGAGTTAAAAAGTGTTTGCATGCATCATGCATGCAAATTTTTTTTGTGCAAAAAACAAAGGTGGTTTTGCATTATGTTGTAAATAACGGTTTTAAAAATTGCTTCGGAATGCAAAAAACAAAAAGTACACAGCCGTATTTATGACAATATTTATGGGTGGGCAGGAGATGCTTACGTCACTTTGTGTGTTCAGCTGTAATTATGCTGGGTTAGTGTTGGTAAGTAATTGCGCATTACTTATATAATTGCCAAACTGTAAAATTAATAGTTTTTTTTTTGCCAAACTGTTAATTTAATAGTTTGGCAGTTACATAACAAGTACACAATTACTTACCCACGTAAGCCCAGCATAATTAGATCTTGACACCCAAAGTGACATAAGTGCCTCCTGCCTGCCTATAAATGTTAATGTCATAAGTACAGCTGTGTACTTTTTGTCTTCTGCATTTGGAAGCAAACTTTAAATGCAGATATGTTTTTAAATTCAGCAAAATTAACTTATTTTCACACAGAAAAGTGTTTGCATGCATAAAGATGCATGAAAACAATTTGTACGTGAAAAGGAAAGTTTGTTTTGCGCATTTAAGCTTGATCTTTAAACTTGCTGATTGCTTGCTTGCTTTCAGTATTTTGTCATTAACACAGCATGCCACCAGGAAATCCCAGTACATTTATTTATTTATTTTACATTTGTTAACCGGGGATGTCTGACTGAGCCGAAAAGGCCCTTTTTCAGCAGAGGCCCGGGGAGAAAAGCTCCACAAAGAAAAATTACAGACACATTTAGTTATTTAGACATGATCAGTATACACACAAATTACAAGAGACATGTTTTTACAGTGGTATGCGGCACATAAGCAGTTACAGTGGAGAGAACAAACAAAAAAATATTAATTTTAAAAATAAAGGTAATTAATAGATTTGTGGTGTACAGCTGAAATTTGGAACATAGGTAGAATACATACATAGAACACAGGTACGTACATACATTGTAGATTAGCCAGTGTTTGTGAGTAAGATTGAAAACTATTATCAAGTGCTCTAGATTTAGTATGTGTATGTTATCCGCTTTCACTAGCCTGGGGAGCAATCATGGCACTGCCTACTTTGCTTGAGATGTTGCCTGATGAGGTCTTTAAAGGAGGCTTTGGATGATGTGTTTTGAATGCTAGTAGGGACGAGTTCCATTTTTTAGCCACTGAACTACTTTATAGTGCATCTCTAAAGCGATTGTAGCTGTTGGTGACTTCTAGTAGTAGTTTGCTTGATGATCTAAGAGGTCTTTTGGGTGAGTGATGTTGTACTAGGTTTTTGAGGGCAGGACACTTATTGGGGAGGTAATAGATAGAATGACAGAGGCAGAGCTGATTGTAGGTTAGGAGGTTGGGCAGTTCAAGCCAGTGGAGCTGTCTCAAAGCAGTACAGTGATGAGTTCTATATGAGCAATTTGCAGCAAAGCGGGCAGTTCTGTTATAGCAGGCTTCCATTTTGCTTAGTTCAGTTTTGTTGAGATTAGTCAGAATGGGAGATGCATAGAAGTAGGGTGGATAGAAGTTGGGAGCGAGCAATGGCTGATCTTGTGTTGTTGGTAAGAAATGGTTTGATACGCTAGAGTGACCCCAGTTTGGCATGTAATTTTTTAATAGTTAAGTTGAGATGACTATCAAATTTTAGGTGGGAGTCTATGGTTATAGCTTAGCCTGTGCCACTGGAGCATTGGAGTAGCATTTGTGGAGTAGATATTGAATTGACTGTTGGTGTTTTTGTTGGAACTAGTTATGATCATAAGCTGAGTTTTCTTTGGATTGAGGATAAGTTGGGCTTTGGTAAGGTAGTTTTCAATGTCAGAGAATGCTAGTTGAGTTGTTTGCAGGAGGGTGGGAATGTTTTGTGCAGCACAGATTAAGGTAGTGTCATCTGCATACTGAATTATAGATGCATGCTGTGTGGAGGTATGGAGGTAATTTGTGAAGACTGTGAATACTTGTGGTCCTAAGATAGAACCCTGTGGGACTCCTATAGTTATGGGCAGCTGAGGAGAGAGAGAATTTTCCCATTTCACAGCTTGGTACCTGTCAGTTAAGTAGCTTTGGAACCAGGTAAGAGTGGAATTTGATAGATGATATTGGTTTAATTTGTTTAGCAGGATTTGATGTGAGACTGTGTCAGATGCTTTGGACATATCCAAAAAAAAAGAGTTGACACTTGTAGGCCTTCATTTTTTAGATGGTTTACTGTGTCTGTGAAGCAGAAGAGGGCTGTAGTGGTACTATGGGCAGGTCTGAAACCATGCTGAGTAGGTGACAGGATGTTGCTGTCTAGGAGATAGTTTAGCATCTGGGTATGGATGCATTTTTCTAGGATTTTGGCCAGGGGGGAGAGTAAAGCAATGGGTCTGTAGTTATTAAGTTCAGTGGAGGTCCCGCCTTTATGTATGGGTGTAACATAGGATATTTTCCAGAGTTTGGGCACATAGTTTTCAACAACTGATCTGTTTATGAGAGTGGAGACTGGGATAGCAATAGCATCTGCTCTGAGTTTCAAGAAATAGCTGGGGAGTAGTTCGGCTGCTGTTGATGAGGTTTTTAGTTTGGAGAGCATGCTTTTGATTGAAGTGGTGGAAACTGTTTTGAGGGTAAGGCTTGTATTAGTGTTATTTTTGTTGGGGGGATAGTGAGGAAGGAACTGTCCTGTGATACTAAGGATAGAATTGAGTTCACAAAGTGGGAGTTGAATTGTGTCTCGATGGGAACTTTAGTGTCAGGGGTGGTTGGTTTGGGGGTAGCCTTTTGGGTGGATTTTAGTAGCTGGTTTACATTTTTCCAAAATTTTTGCGGGTTGTGTTGGTATTTAGCTTGTAATGTTGTGTAGTAGGATTTTTTGTCCAGCCTAATGCATTTTTTTGCACGGTTGCGCAGTTCTTGGTACTTAGTTAGGCTTTGTGTTTCTTTGTTTTTTTGATAGTAAAGCCAGGCAGTGTCTCTCGATTTGAGGATTTGTTTGGTTTCTTTACTGAGCCAAGGGTTTGTAGAGGTTCTAACCTTGATTTTGCGCAATGGAGCAACAATGTCTAGGTGTTGTAGAAATGTTTTGTTGAAATATGCTACAGCCTGGTCAAGTGGGAGGGTTTTTAGGGGGGTCCAGTCACAGTTAGAGTAAAGTGTTGAGGACCTCAGGAGAGAATTGTTTTGTGTTTCTAGTGGATATATAGTTAGTGGTTTTGCATATGCTTGTTCTACTATGTATAAAGTATATTATGTTGTGGTCACTTAAGATGTCTGGGAGACTGCCTGTGTGAGGGTACAATGTGGGGTTGTTAGTTAGGACCCAGTCAAGATGGATTCCCTTTTAAAATTTTTATCACATCTAGTTGGAATTTGGACTAGCTGCTGGTAGCCATGGAGATTTATTAGATTACTTGGTGGTTCTGATATACCGGTGAACCAATCTAGGTTGAAGTCCCCCAGAATAAGGGTTTCTTGTGAGTATGTGGAAGAACACCAGGATAAGAAGTCTTCAAGGCTAGCAGGTGTATTACCAGGTGGAATGTAGATCACAATTGTGGTGATAACCTTTTTAGGGTGAAGTTGAAGTTGTGAGATAAGTATGTCCCAATTATTGGGGGAGGGGTAGGAGTTTGGTAATTGACGGACAGTTAAGTTGGACTTGTACAGTAAGACAGTTCTACCCCCTTTATGAAGTGGTCTGTCTTGTCTAATGATATTGTAGCCTGTAGGAAGAACTTCTGAGTTAGCTATGTTTTTATTTAGCCAGGTTTCTGTTAAAGCAACTATGTCTGGGGAATAGTGTGCTATTGTGGCCTGGAGTTCAGGTATTTTATTTTTGATACTTCTAATATTAATACTTAGCACTAAAAGATGGTTGGTTTTGCTGCTGTTGTTGATTTGCCCAGGGATGAAGAAAGTGGGGGTGTTATGTTCTGACATTTGTGTTGGTGTAGTTTGTGTTGGACAGGATGGATTTGGGCCTGGGTTGGGGTGGATATCCCCACTTATGGTGAGCCTGGAGTTAAAATGGTTATACAGATGTTGGAGTTTGGTGAGGAGTGTGAGAAAGTATTGTGTTTTTTTTGGGAGTAGGAATGAGAGCATATGTGTTTAGTTCTGAATTGGTCCCTTATGTAGTTCTTGAATAACTGTGGGCAGATATTATTATAATGTGTGGTATCTGTATATGAGAGTGCATAATGTAGTGTTGTGCTACTAAGTTTAGGGATATTGCTAGAGTGATAACTTGTGGTGTTGTAAAGAATTATGAGAAGACAGACTAGACTTAGTTGTGTGATAGTCATGGTTATAAAGTTTAAGCTGTTTCTAGGTGGGGGGGTCTGAATAGGAATTACAGGGTTGCACTATATGTCGAAGGGGAAGTAGTGTGGTTGATGTAAAAAAATGCCTAGTGGGAATGAGAGCGATTGGGAGTATTTTGTGTGGAGCAAGTTGGTGTGGTATAATGTGATATGACTTGAGGAGCTGTGATTGGTGGAGGTGATGTGAGGATGAGCTGTGGGTGTGGCTGTGATTACTATAAATGCAGAGGTAGTGGGGGCGGGAGGGGAATAGGGGGCAGGGGAGCGGAGAGAGCCTGAGCATTAGCGAGGGTGAACGGAGCGGGGCAGAGCCAACCAAGACAAGAGAAAAAAGTAAGTATTACTTTACAAATCTGAACACTTTAAACAAATTCCTGAGGTCTAATGGCTTACTGGCAAGCAGAATGTAATTGCTGAAGAGCACTTGTCCTGGTGGGAGACTAGAAGTTTAAAGATGGCTCCATGCTCAGCAGGATTCTAATATAGACTTTGTATTGGGGGAGGGAGAAGAAACGAGAGAGGTAATCAGTGGAACTCAGTGAAGGCCACAGAGGGGGTGAGTAATAATTCAAACTATCTGTAAAGTGAAGGAGAGAAGAGACAGCAAAGTTTATTAAGGTTGGGATTGTGTCTTCACATTTACTTGCTGATTAGTAACCAGTTTGTGTACAGATTAGAGTAGGGAGATATATTAGCAATGAAGGGGAATGTATAGAGATGCAAATAAACAGGTGGGCCTCCAAGTGATACAAACTAAGGGAGAAAGCACTGAGAGGGCTGCTTGAGGGTTAATTTAGTCACAGGGATGTGAATTAAATGTATACTGTCTATTGGACAGTTAGGATTACTGTACTAGTGGGGGGAGGACACAAGGCGACAACAGTCAGTTTTATTAGCAAGCTAAGAACTACTAAGAAATACTGCTAATGTAATAGCTTCACTCTCATAAAACATACAAGTAGAATGCCTGGGTGGACTGACCCTGCTCTTGAGGCTAAAAATGTATATCCTTGTTTAGTTTGCAGTACTGATTCCTTTTTATATTGTATGGGTGGAGTGGTAGCCACAGACTGCAGATTTGCTTGTGTGCGCTCCTGCTCCTGAGGCTCAAAATGTATATCCTTGTTTAATTTGCAGTACTGATTCTTTCTTATACTGTATGGGTGGAGTGGTAGCCGCAGACTGCAGATTTGCTTGAGTGTGCTCCTGCTCTTGAGGCTCAAAATGTGTATCCTTGTTTAGTTTGCAGTACTGATTCCTTATTGTACTGTATGGGTGGAGTGGTAGCCGCAGACTGAAGATTTGCTTGAGTGTGCTCCTGCTCTTGAAGCTCAAAATGTATATCCTTGTTTAGTTTGCAGTACTGATTCCTTCTTATACTGTATGGGTGGAGTGGTAGCCGCAGACTGCATATTTGCTTGAGTGTGCTCCTGCTCTTGAGGTTCAAAATGTATATCCTTGTTTAGTTTGCGGTACTGATTCCTTCTTATACTGCATGGGTGGAGTTGTAGCCGCCGACTGCAGATTTGCTTGAGTGTGCTCCTGCTCTTGAGGCTCAAAATGTATATCCTTGTTTAGTTTGCGGTACTGATTCCTTCTTATACTGCATGGGTGGAGTGGTAGCCGCAGACTGCAGATTTGCTTGAGTGTGCTCCTGCTCTTGAGGCTCAAAATGTATATCCTTGTTTAGTTTGCAGGACTGATTCCTTATTATACTGTATGGGTGGAGTGGTAGCCGCAGACTGCAGATTTGCTTGAGTTTGCTTGGCAAGCAGAATGTAATTGCTGAATAGCACTTGTGTCCTGGTGGGAGACTAGAAATTTAAAAATTAATTACATAATTTTGCATAGAATTTGCTAGTCTTTTCAGCCATGTTACAAAGAATAGCACTCATACCCACAGGTTACTTCTTAGTTGAAACTGTCTTCTCCTACCAGTCATCATGTATTTCTCCTGGTGTTTCACTTTCTTCTCCTTAGCCTTTTGCTCAGTATTTGAATCACATTTACAGGTAGTTCTTATCTTCCGGGTTGCTACATCTGGGCTGTCAAACATCAGTACTTTTTGCATTTTTAACAATCTTTCAGTAAAGCAGATATTGCAGTTTGAATTTCAGTCCCCTTTATTTATACTCCTGCATTGCACTCACAAATTGCAGACAGTGCTTTAATGTCACCTCAGAATACTGGTGTTTCACAAAGATAGGCCACAAGCCACATTCTCTCCATTTGTCATACACTCCACAGTGATTGCCATTTTTCATAACCGGTGAAAAGAAGATTTTGGAAAAAGGTAGTAAAAGCAGATTTAACTGTAATGTGGCTTCTAAGGGCATGTTCAGATGTGGTGCATGTGCCCAATGTAGATATATCGCATAAGGAGTGAACTTTGTGGTTGGGAATTTTTCAAAACCTTCTTATCCAAACGGCAAATTCAACTGTAACACCAATGGAGTAATGTATTTAGCACAGTGTGTCACATATCCTGAGTTTTATGTTAGTAAAACTATAAATGCTTACATACAGTATATATACAATTAGTAAAAGGGACAATAGTAATGCATTATACAAACATTTGAATGATTGTCAAAATTTCAAGAAATGCATTTTCTTTGTTTTGGAGAAAGTTCCAGTGTTTGACAGGAGTGGTAATTGGGAGGTTTACATGTGAACTATATTGGCAAGGGTTGTTAGATGCCACTAATCCCCAGGGCATTAATGACAGAGTGCCTATCAACAGTCTTTTGTTTTTCAGAAAGGGACATTTTAATTACTCAGTGTGATTGATATTTCATTTTAATATTAAGGATGTTTACAATTCTTTATTTATTCAATATTCCAACTATTTTGCAACTAGAATTTGTTTTATTATTTTATCTGTTTTGAACTGTGTATTTCATGTTTTTTATTACTTTACATATATAATTTAATATTTCCACCACAAGATGGCATTGGACGTAATGATTATAAAATTTATTTTATTCTATTTTATTTTACATTTGAAATTTACATTTTTGAAAAATACATTTAAAAGAATAATCTGAGAGAAATTTTTGTCTGATGAAGTTCACCTTACTTTGTAGTGGGCGAAACCGCTTATTGAATGAAACTTTTTGAGGTGCGTGTGTCTTGCACTTTCCTTGCAGTCTGCTTTTTCGTTTTTTAGGTTAAAAAAATCCATTATAATTGGCTTTAGTTTTCCATGCTGTACTTCAGACTCTGGCATCATGTCTGTCTCTCTCTCTCTCTCTCTCTCTAACCCTTGAACATTACAGTTGTCATAGTCTCCTTTTTTGTGACGGTACTGGTTGTGACAATTCTAATTCTGGAACATTGACTTCAATTTATTTGCCTTGCACAGATATTTGTAATTTCTCCTCTGCAGCTTTCCATCTTCTGTATGAACTACATGTAACCCTGGCTTGGCTGTTATGAACAACGTCAGATTTAGCCTTTGAACTTTTCAGTGGCTTTTCTGTTTTTTTTTTTACTTTATGTCCGACTTGTAGATATGGTAGTCTCTTGAAATTGAATCATACCAGTATTTTTGTATCTGTTGATTTTTTTTCCCATCACTGCCTTTCCTTTATGTTGATTTCCAGACCTCAACAATTTAATTTTCATCACTTCAGCTGGTGAGAGACAGAATCTTTGCAGTGGCATTATTGTATTATAAGTCTGTGCTGTGGTAATCATTGTAGCTTTTGCTTAACCTCTTTTTTTTTTTTGAGAATCGTCACCATTTGAATAGTCCTCTCTACGTGTCTGTTACATTGCAGATAGTGTGCACTGAACATTATGCTTGAACTCCAGTTAATGCCGAAATCTTATGAATTTTTGATTTGCATATTTGTAGATCATTATGAGATTTGGTTTTGTAAGAAACATGCAGTAATAATCCATTATGTCAGATATGGCTTCTTAAACCTGCAGTAATAATCCACGTCAGATACATGGCTTCTTAGAACTGTGACAAATCAGTGCCCGTTTGACTGTATGGAAAATCTGGAACTGGGTATGCTGGCATTCATTCTTTTAGATTTTTTATGGCATGTATTGCAGATTGTTCAACTCTGATACTACTGTTTCACTAGGCATTCCTGAAAGTTTCAAGCTTCAGTGGCACAGGGATAAAGCCCTTATTGCAGCATGGGTGACAGATGGGTCTGGTAGAGGAGGGTGGAAGTGCCAGTCCTGGGGTGAGGTGGATAGGAGCTGAAAGCAGAATGCACAAGTTCCCTCAAAGAAGGGGTAGTATGCAAAAGGTATGCCTTGGTTAGGGCAGACAAGCCCGAGATATGTGTGGTAGTCTTCATAGTGAGTGTTTGTCCACTATAGTAGCTCCATTTTCTTAGACCACAGCAGGTACTTTCTCCTTTAACTGTGCTCAATTCATTGTTTTTAGCAGTCAACTGTCTTCCTTAAGCTTTTTTTTCTCTTCTTGTGTAACCGCTTTTGAGTTCTCAACCAGTATTTTTCCAGAGCTGAACTACTCACTGCATTCTAATTGTTTTGCTGTTCTTTGTTGGGGGGGGGGGGTGACCTAAGCTAATTACACAGAGTATTTTGCTTGTTTCTGTGGTAATTTACATGCATTGTCTTCTGCTCCACCATCTTTTGTGGTTTATAATTCACTCTCCCCACACCCTATCATCCCTCTCTCTCTCTCACTCTCTCTAACTGGGTTCCAGAAAGTTACAGGGAAGTGATTAAAGACAATTGAATGTTTGAAGTTTGTTATATTTTACCAGTTGATTGTGTTTATCTAACTGGTGCTTTGCAGACACTGTTGTTGAAGCTAATTTCTACCTGTAATTGTACATTCTAAGTATGACTTGCAATGTTTATTTGCACTTTAGTTGATTTGTGTCAGCAATTGTAAATGGTTCCCAATATTTCTCATCATAATTCCACTATTTCATAAGGACTGGATGCTTATTAGCATAATTCTTTACAACTGGGGTTAAATAAGGTAGAAAGGTTATCTAAACTGTAGAGATCTTGTAGCACTATCAAGTCCTTTCACTGTCAAACAGTTTGTTGGAATGTAAGTTGAAATAAGTGCTCGTTAAAACCTCCAGTTCTATTTAAAGTGCTTGTGAGGTTTGGAGTTATTTTTGCAAATATTTCCTGCTTTATCCTTAATTGTTCAGTGATCCTTTGTTGTTCTGGTGCTAAAAAGCTGCTTTTGAAAGATTAATATCCTTGATTTGTAATGGTGTCAGCAAAATAGTACTGTTTGTTTCCTTCTGAGAATGTGTTGTTTAAGGTGGTAAGCCAAGGGGCCCTATCACAGCAACTGTATTACAGAACTTAATTTTTATGTTTATTAAGAAAACACAATTTCAGTGCATTTATTGGTGGCAGTGTTCAGTTGCATATAGTTCATTCCATAGTAATTTAATTGGGTTTCTACTGAACCTTGATTATTTTTCTCTTTTTTTCAGCAGGTGAACTGGAAACTTGTATAAACACATCAGGCTCATCCAATAGGCAGTCTGAGTCCATTCCGTCTAACCACCATTTAAGTAGGACAAACTGTGTTTCACCTCTGTCCTTGTGCTTTAAGTGTTAGATGCATCCAGTCTTCTGTGTATATTTTAGCCTGCATAGTGACTAGTCTGAAGACAAGTGCTTTAGTGTCTTATTTTGTAAGCAGTAGCCTTATAGTCTGCAAACCCTCTGCCACTGACATCCGGCTGGTCAGCTTTTACTCTCTACTTCCTAACAGACACTGACATTTAGTCTTACTACTCAACTGTTTCTTTCTCTTATATTTTTCTTCACTTCTTCTAGCCTTGTTATTCCCATTGTTTATATCCTCATGTCTTTAGTGGAACTGCATGCCTTCAAGGAAGATATCATTGGTCTCCCCTCTTACTTTCTTATTTTTCCTTGCCTGAGGCAATTATTAAACCAGTTTCTGCTCTGAGCTAGTATTTGTGCATAGTCAGCATTGACTCAGTGCACTCAACTGTCTCTTAGTGTATTTTGATTTTTCTATAGAAGCGTCCATGCAAGCAAATAGATATGCATGAAACAGTGAAGTCTGCAATTTGAACTCCAGTCTGTGGGCTGTATTGTATGTAAATTATAAAAAGTATGACAGTCTAAGACAAAGAAATTTGTCCACTATAATAGCTCCATTTTCTTAGACCACAGCACTCCCATTGGTACTTTCTCTTTTAATTGTGCTCAATTCATTGTTTTTAGCAGTCCACTGTTTCCCCTAAGTTTATTTCTCTTCTTGTGTAACCACTTGAGTTTGAGTTCTCAGTCAGTATTTTTCCAGAGCTGAACTACTGCATTCTAGCTTACTTTTTCTCATTGTTTTTTATATATGGGGGGTTAGGGTAGTCTCTTGGGCTTTGTATTTCAAAGTCCATAGAAACCTAGTTATATTACACAGTTGTTTAAACAGTCAAGAGCATTTTTACTGTTATCACCATTAGTCAGGTCAAGGTGATATTGGACTAAATCCCTCTCTCTTTCTAAAACTGTCCTAGAGCAACAAAATCAGGACATTCAACTACTAGCACAGAGGGCTTTTAAACTGCATTGTTCCTTTTACTTTTCTCTCTCATGAGATTTGTGGCTATTTACGTTAAGTCACTGATTGTTTTCTCTGTCTCTTGACAAGTTTTCATCCTACTTTGTTCACCCTTGTTAATGCTCAGGATCACTCCGTTCCCCTACCCTACTCCCAATTCCCACCCACCCCCTCATCATTTATACTTCCATAGCATCACCCACATATTTCTCTAATATCATCAGTTCCCTCCATTAGAAAAACAGTCAGTAAAATTACTCCCAATAGTAACACACTCTAGTTTACCACCCAAGACTCTCTCTTAAATTCTTAATCCTTGCTCCCCTATAACTATCAGTTTACATCTCTACAACCAGTGCAGCACCCTCCTAACATTTTCTTATCCTAATTTACAACAAAGATAAAACACAAGTTCAATAAGATGGCCTTACCTTATATTATTTTACTATTTCTCCTCACTCTACTAGCTTTCATCACCAATTATCAAATCCACCTCCTTCAAATATTTAGGACTTAAGTCCTCACAAACAATACCAACATCTACCCAGCCTGTGTTTCTCCATAACACCCTGTCTTTACAAACAAACCATATATGATTTATTTTTCTATAAATATCTCAAAACTAAGCATTCAAATTTATGATCAAATATCAAACTAAGACAAAATATAACTGGCTACACAATTCACTCTGTAAAGTATCAGTTCAAACCCAACTCAGGTTCCAGTGTTCATAAAACCTTCACTTCTAACCCTTAAATAAACCAGTCACCTAATACATATCAGCAAAAAACAGAACCCAAACTCATCTTACTAAGAAGAGTGTGCTATGGAATACATGAAATATATTCCTGTCTTGCCGCATACACTCCTAATGTAGTCATATCTACTGAAACCTGGTTAAAAAAAAAGAAATAAAGGATAATGAAGTCACCCCCTAAGGATTCAGTATACTCAGGCATGACAGATAAAACAAGCATACAGGTGGTGTAGCAATCGTCTATAAAAATCCCCTAACAATTTCCTTACTTCCACAGGACTTCATCAACTCCATTGCCATGGACCAGTTGGCTGACACCCCCAAAAGGGGGCCAAACATTATGGATCTGGTGCTCACTAACATGGGTGATCGTTGCAACACCCCGGTTGTTTGGAATATACTTCTCAGATGTACAGGCTAAAACAAAAGGTCTGTGACTGACAAAGTTTGTTGATGACTGCAAGCTGGATGCAGTCACAGAGTCCTCAAGTGATGTCAGCATCCTACAAGAGGGACTTACACAGACTGTTGCCAAAGTCATGGGCTAAAACTCAATGCAAAAAATGCTTTATCATCACCTTCATCAAAGGCGATGTCCCTGCATATTGCCTGCTTAGGGTGGTGGTATTAATGTGGTACTTAGTGGTGAGAGATTTGGGCACAGAGGTTGACAGCAAATTTTCCTTTGATCACCATGTTCCCACAGTAGTAAGTAAGGCTTTCTGCATTGCCCACCTCATAAGTAAGGGGTTTGCATCCAGAACAAAAGAGGTTATAACCCCCTTTACTCCTCAGTAATCAGGACAATAATAGAGTACAATGCTTCCTTTGCTATATACCTTACTAGGCACCTGCAGCAAATAGAAAGACCTCAAAGGTTTCTTACAAAGAAAATTAAGGGTCTTCAGTGTATGTCATATGTTGACAGACTGAAATCACTGCCACTATACTCTGTGTCTTACAGACGTCTTGGAGGTGACCTGTGCCATGCATATAAAGCAATCTGTGATCGTGCTCGAATGGAAATGCTGCATATTCGTAAATCAAATGGTATAAGATGCACTTGCTCTAGGGAACTTAACCTAATATGTGACATCAGTAGGACTTGCTGAAGAGAGAGCTATGTCTCACAGAGGTTAACTCTCTTCTGGAACAAACTTCAAATTCAGGTGAACTAGAGCCCCTCTTTGACCCTATTTGTGTAATTTGGATGATTGGATGGGAAACTGCAAATTCATCCTGTGAGTTTTACCTGTGACTCTCTTGGACAGGGGCAGTAGTTAGTTCAGCTTAATACCTTGATATTCTTGGGGACAGGGGTTGTACTTGGCTAGGCTTGTAAGGGCCCTAGGACCATTAGCCTAGTAATCTCCTGTGATCATATGATTCTGTGGAAATACCCCTGTTTAACAATGCTGAACTACTACTAACAATCCGAAAAATCAACAATAGGAAAACTTTGGGGGGAATTTAATAAAGCCTTCATGGTCTTTTTTACCATGTAGGCATCGTGGCATGCTGCTTACATGAAAGTAAGCAAGTTTGCAATCCAGTAAGCACTGCTGAGCGGTGTGCATGCACGTGCTGACACTGGAAGTTTCATGGTATGCAAATCACCTCATAAGCAGGTGAATCTCATGCAAATGAGCAGGTAGAGCGATCCAGCAAACAGATAGGCAGCCCTGCAGACCCCGTGTCAGTGTCTGTAATGTACATGGAAAACTTCTGTGTACAGGACTCTGGACAGACAAAAAAGGCTATAAAAATGTAGATAAATGGACAGAAATGGTATACCACACACAGATATGAGTGAAAATATCCACTGTGTGTCTCAAACGTTACAGAAAATGTTATTTTTTTATTTATTTATTTATTTATTTTTTTTAAGTAATATGGACATGTTTGCGCAGTGCGCCACAGTACGCAAGCATTCCTTAAAAAAATGGAAATAAAATTAATATTATGAAACAGAAATGCATTACAGGACCCCGAGTGGCATATCTACAATGGTGCATTGATGCTGTTGCTAACGTTGTAGGGCTTGGAAGCATGTAGTTTCCAGGTTATGAGTACTGAACCCTGTACAAATGAGGTAGAGTTATTGAATAGCATAATGGGGTAATCGTGTCCACATATCCCCACTGTGTAGGCCAAGAACTGTGTTGGTGTCTACACAGGAGGTAGCTGACATCAGGAGAGGGTGTGTCCAATAACTGTTAAGCTGATAGGAGCTTAGCTGCACCTGTTTGCATGGCGCGCCGTGGTGCTGAGTGTGGAAGTTTGGGGGGAGGCGGGTGCACTGACTTTTAAGCTTTGTTTACCTATGATGCACGTTGTTTCTGTGTTTGTGCAGCACGCCGCTTTGCTGAGCATGGAAGACTGGGGGTGTGTCCACTGACTGCTAAGCTTTGTTTACCTACGGGGCACTTGTTTGTGTCCCGTGCCGCATTGATGAGAGTATCTTAAAGGCTATGATGTATTAATTAGTTTTGACCCTTGTTTAACTTAAACTAGGGCCATTAAATGATGTTTATGATATATTAGACAGATGCAATGCATCATAGGTAGCCAATCACGCAGGCAGCACCTACAGTAGAACACTATAAAGTATGCATATACCCGACAGTCTGATTTTTCCCCCATACTCTGTAGCATTGGAGTACAGACTTGAGAATTTCAACTGAAAGAATGCTAGGGGCTGTTGCAGGTCTGCTACATCTGTATGTGCTAGATGCTGGTCAGTGCTACTGGTGCTGCTGACAGTATGCCTAGGCATAGAAGGAGAAGAGTGTTCAGGTCCAGGGTAACCTTCCAGGAGCTACATGAGCTGTAGATTGTTGAGCGATACAAGGTGGACAGGCACATACTACAAGAATTCACTGAGCTCTGATGCCCTCAACTCAGGCCCAGAGCCAACAGAGGGGAACCCATCACAGTGGAAACAAAGGTATGTGTAGCCCTTAGAATAATAGCCACAGGTACCTTCTGAAGACCAACTGAGGACATGATGGAGGTCTCACAGGCATCAGCATCCAGGGTACTCCACCAGTTCCTGGATGCCATGCTACCACATACCAGTGAGCACATTTATTTTCCCCTCACCCCTGAGGAAAGCGCCAGCAATATGCAACACTTCTAACATGTATCACACTACCCTAAGGTACTGGGTGCCATAGATTGCACTCATGTACACATCAAGGCACCACCAGGTGAATGGGTAGAATCTATGTCAACAGCAAGGGATACCACTCCATAAACTGCCAGGTCATGTGCAATGCCCAGGGCATTATCATGAATGTGTGTGCTGGCAGCCCTGGCAGTTATCATGACTCCCATATCTGGCACGCATCACAGCTGTACCAGATGTTTGCTAGGGGTGACATCCCACATGGCCATTTACTGGGGGATGCTGGCTATGCACTGGAACCGTGGATGATGACACCCATCAGAAATGCACACACCCATGGAAGAATGCCATAATGAGGCACACGCACAAGCTAGGAACATCATAGAGCATATGTTTGGGCTGCTGAAGTCATGTTTCCAGTGGCTCGACATTTCTAGAGGAGCCCCGCAATACTGTCCAGCTACATGTGCACATATGTTCACAGTATGTGCCATGCTACGCAGTATGATCCTGCAGAAGCAGCTGCAGCAGGATCAGCTGAGGGGAAGGGATACACAGCCCCTCACCAATACCTAGGTCACCACAGCCACACTCACAGGATGACGTGGAGGAGGAGCCCCCTGATGATGTCCCTTTAGGTAGATGTAGGCTTGCCCAGTACACCCTGGCATTGGCTAAGAGAGAACGCATAGCACATTCACTGATAGCCTAGGGCCCTTGGGACTGACGCGTTACTCCTACTCACATACATATATTAAAATAGCTGTTGTCAGGCAACCCACACAACCTGTACCTATCCATGTATTGGCAGTGTACAGCTTGCATCACACAGAGTCAGCTCTGAACTACAGTTCTATCAACTGCTGCATTCACAAGGTAAGTCTCTAACCTACACACTAATTGTAAGGATTTCTATAATATGGTATCGTATGTATGGATCTGCTGCTGTTATGCAAGGAAATATAGTGAGCTGTTTGGACAGATATAACATCCACATGGGACTACACATACCCAGTCCAATAGTATGTGTTCCTTAGTATTCACTAGGCCTCATGGTTGGAATATTCACGACATCAGGCAAGGGGATATGTTAAACAGTGGGCACACATGATATTTGGACTACTGTCTACCAAGCTGATCATGTGCTTTTGTTACCTCAACACAGCAAAGTGTACTCATATAACTGTTTTAACAGAAAATCAGCTATTGTATATCAGTGGACCAGGCAATCTCAGGGCTCTAACATAGATATCGCTCACACATTGTATGTCTCTCTTCGTGCAGGATAACAGTGTACATATTTATGCTGTTGATTGTTTGATGGGTGACTCCTCTCTCTCTGGTGACATGTGTGGCTCACCTCTGTGACTCAGTGCACTAGGGAAGCTAACGCAGGTGATGGTGTTGGTGCTGCTAGTCTGGAATTACTGACATCTTTTTGCATGTGAGTAGTACTTTGTTGATGTTTTCACAGACTGTCATACCTCTTAACCTCTTAGTGCAAGAAATCTGGACAAAGCCAGAAATTTTGGGGGGGACAAAGGCCCAAACATACGGACTAATTTTAAATATGGTTCCCATAAGCCTAGAAAGTTGTTGGAAGTAAAGGTGTTGCATTATTACATATTTTCTGAAGGATATAAAGTCTGGAACACAAATGTTTATCTGTAGTTAGTATAATGTAGTGACGTCAATATTCAGTAATTCACCAGAAGGCCACAAATGTATGAGGAACAGACCAAACATATGAGGCAAAACTCTGGACATTCTGTGAAAATCAGGACAGTTGAGAGGTATGCAGACTGCTAGTCTGTTGGTGGTGAAGCATTATCAACCTCAGTGACACATTAAGTGCAGCACACAGCTGGGGAATGGCGTGAACATTTTGAGTGAAGTGCAGTACTGCAGAAACAGGGGTGGATGTTAATGTCTGTAACATACAAAATCCTTGACTGGAGTACAGGTATGTGTGGCCTGAAGTCACTTGATAAGTACTGACAGTCCCACTGGGCATGGCCAAACGCTTAGTTAAAATGAGCGCAATTCTGTTTCTCCCTCATCAAACTGACCTGTTATGTATAAATGTCTATACATACAGACATATACGTATACATATCCATCTGTCACTGTCTCTCTGTCAAAAGCATAGTATATCCATCTCTATGTAACTATGTATAATCACAATGCAATGCGGAGCTTTTCTCCCCGGGCCTCCACTGAAAATGGGCTCCCTGAGCCCAGTGGACCTCCCCGAGCATCAAGCTGAAATAAATAAATAAATGTAGTGTCAAATACAAATATACTGATATCTATATATATATATATATATATATATATATATATATATATATATATATGAACTTAAGTGACAATAAAGCATTCAATAAAATAGTAAATAACACCAACAACTCTTGTAGAACTTTAGCGCTTTCGTCTTATTTATTATCAAGACTTCTTCAGAAAGACATGTTTCATTTATGAAACATGTCTTTCTGAAGAAGTCTTGATAATAAATAAGACGAAAGCGCTAAAGTTCTACAAGAGTTGTTGGTGTTATTTACTATTTTATTGAATGCTTTTATTGTCACGAAGTTCATTTCTTAGTTAAAATTTCTTCTCTTCGCTCAATTTTTTGAGTGCGTTAATTTTAGATATATATATATATATATATATATATATATATATATATATATATATATATATATATATATATATATATATATATATATATATATATATATATATATATATATATATATATATATGTGTGTGTGTGTGTGTGTGTTAAAGTGATCCATACACTCCCCCATATATCTACAAAACACATATACATAGCATACACACATACAGTTACATTTATATATACATCCCTGTTATATACAGAAATATGTGTGCGGCTGTCTATATTGTCCGACATACCCTAATAATAGTGAGTAAATCTGCACTGTCACACAGCCATACTGTTGCTCAAAGGATCCAAACTAAGCGCAACAGTACATAATCCACTTACCTACAGACCCATGTGCCTTGTGGATGTCACCACATAGACACAGGTGAGCAGGTGGTGTATTATATGTTGTCAACATATGTATGGACAGGGCACATTGTCCCTGTCCACAGGTTCGCCTATGTAACTGCAAGCAGCTACATATGGCCGTACTGGTAACTGTACACATATAGCTAGGATAAAAACAGTTATCTCACTGCTAGGATACTACGTTCAGAAAAAAGTATGAACCATTATCACTCTGCATGCCACAGATGCTGTTCAACACAAGCCTAGTTTGTGTGATGCAGAAGTACTGTGCCTGCAATCACATGTACAACAGACTTGATCTGTGGCGAGTGTGATAAGTACTGTGATCTGTAGTATATAAGAGTAGATAGGTAGGGGTTCTAATCTCACTCCAGACCACTCTGTGTGTGTGTGTGTGTGTGTGTGTGTGTGTGTGTGTTTGTGTGTGTGTATTCCCTTGCAAAACAATGGACATGCACTCATGGGCTATCCATCTGCAATGGTTACGCACTTTTTGGGCCTATAACTTGTTGCTGGCTTCCTAACTGCCCTCCTCTACAAGGCCTGATGATGTCAGCCACCTTAAGACTACCAGCTGACAGTGTAGTATCAGATGTAATCTGTGGAGCATGCAATAAGTACTGTGATCTAGAGTGTATAAGACTAGATTGAGGTTCTAATCTCACTCCAGCCCACTTGATGCGTGTTTATATATCCATATGGCATAACCTTAGTAACCTAGACATAGGTAGGGATTTGCAATTTTTTATTTGTAGCAGGTGATGTAGCCCCCCCCCCCCAAAGGACTGACCACAACAATACCTGCGTATGTCATCAAGCATAATATGTCCTAAACTGATGGTACTAGCAAACATGAGGTGTGTTGCGTGCAACACAGACTGTGATCCATAGTATGTGAACACTTACCTATGTAATGGTACATCTACATACAGCCAACTAGCAGTACGTGTGTGCCTTGGCGTGCCCTGTATGCAGTGATTGGAAGTAGTGCTAGTCTCAACATAGTCATGCTTGTGTGTGAGTCTGTTAAAGCATTGTACATCATGTTTTAGAACCATAGGATATTTGAAATGAACTCGAATAATGGCCATACAGCTCTCACAGTCATAGACATCGTCATACCCATAGTCACAGGATTAGCACATATTGCCCCAGTCCAAGAGGGACACAGTCAGATGCCCTCTCTTGGGATGAGAGTCACCCAGCCAATCAAACAGATGGCATGTGCTGAGGTGCTTTGTGTGCCATTAGACAGGGCTCTGTTCCAAGGGTGTGTTTCACTCTGCTAGACAAATCTCTCTCACAAGCATGTAGTACTAATGTCACATACTAAGTTATTGTCCTTACAGCGAGTCATCCATCTACTATGCTGTACAGCCAGTACAACTTCATACAGCATGAGGTGCACAAATGTATGTGGTCTACTCATGTCAAATGCCAGCATACAGCTTCTGTGGGTAACAACTACAAGTGGCATGGTGAGCCAACACTGCATTACACAAGTACATGTTAACTAATATAGTCACCCTGTTTATCAGGTGCATTAGACACATAGCTTTATTTCCCTGCATCGATGGAGAGGGTGACAGGGATGTGGCACAGGTATCATCACTTGCACAGGGTGTTGTGTGGGGGTGCAGGAGGTCTAGGCTGGTCCAAGTAGTAGACAGCATGTGCGTGAGTCAGGAGGGGAGCATGTAAGATGGACCATGGAGAAGTGCCGTGTGTGTCTGTAGGGTACCTGCATTTGACAATGGTGTGTGTGTGTGTGTGTGTGTGTGTGTGTGTGTGTGTGTGTGTGTGTACACAGTCAAGCTCAGTGCTAGCCGTACACATGTGTATGTTGAACAGCTTTGTACTGTACATGGTAGAGTTTCCAGTTCACCGTCTCTGGCCATGAACACTGGAATTGGCTCTGCCAGGAGTTGCACTGGCACCTCAATGCCTAAGGTCAGAAGAGGTGCTAGTACCCGATGGTGACTGCTGTCTGCTTGGACCGTGTGCTCCATGGGACCACCCTTGACCATGAGCCCATGGTCTGCCATGTTGTGGTTTGGACAGCACACTCCCCTCTGTAGCGCTGGATGTACTGCCACTACGGGAGCATGAGTGTGCATGGCCACTCAGGTTGCTGACCTACATCCATTGGTCCAACACTCAACTCCAACCACAAGGTTCAGCACAGACAATGTGCCATCCAAGACAGACACTTTCTCAGCCGACTGTCTTATCCACTGCATCAGTGAACTGATCCAGGGCATCCTCAGTGCTGTGGAGATAGTCAAGGATGTCAGAATATGCCGCATCCAAAACCTTAAGCAAACATCTGGTATTCCATTCAGAACATGCCTGTGCTTCCATGTTGGCCCGAAACATGCACCGCATGACCCGTGATGTGACACCTGCAGCAGGTGGTGGACGGACAGCAGGGCCTCCTACAAGCACTCATGTCAATCCGCCTGTGTGGGACCTCTCCAGCTCTCTGGCTATGGCCAGTGTCTGCATTCACTGGAGCCATGGTTGCCACACATTACTGTTCAATGTCCCCACCCTCTGACTGTCCAATATCTGTGGCCTCCTGGGAAGGGGTATGTGTGAGCATACAGACTGTGTGTGGTGACAATGGGGGCAGTAAAGAGATGTCTGCCTCTGGGTCAAATTCAGCCCCCAACCCCCCCCCCACATGTGCCTCACTGTGGCCACCATCATCATCAGAGTCCAAAGAGACACTGACACCAGGTTGTATAGGGGACAGACCCCCAAGGCCACCTGCAGTAAGAAAGAAAAAAGCAGCACATTAATACCTGCACTATTGTGTATGAAAATCCTCCCAAGAATCATAACAATAAAGACCCACAACTGGATTAGCGGTCAAATAACTTTCTTCTCCGGTGTTGTCCACAAACACTTCCTCAAAACAAAATACAAATTCATCTTAGGACCTTTATAACAATGACTTGAAGTAAATCAAGTAAAACATGACCAGTAATATTTACCTTTTAACTAACCAGTATGACACTATACTTGAAAAAACAACACATAAAAAAGCAGTATACCTCTCTTAGCAAATATATTTCACTGCCTAATGTATTTACCTTCAACCTGTTGTATTTTAGAATGCATTTTAGATTCCTTGCCTCATGTAAACCCGGTGCCTTACCTGCTCTTAATTGTAACTGCCAAAGTGTATTTGTTGAACTACACTCCTGTGATTACCCCTTCTACAAAACCTTAGGTACCTGTTCCAGACTGGAATTTAAAAACATCCTACACTGTTTACACACATAGTTATGTTTACATAAGGCATTATTTTGGCCCTTGACTGTACTAGAATATAATTGTTCCTTAAAACAAGTGTCATGCTTACCAGGAGCAGGACCATGGCCTTGGGCAATACCTAACAGACCTGTGAAAAATTGAGGATGGGGCAATGGCAGTACCACCGCATGTTGCATCACAAGGTAATGCATCCGTAATTTTCACATTTACAGTAGGTACTGTGTTACTTGTATTGGTCACAATCTTAGTATGAGTGTATAACTGAGGTTAAGCCCCCCCCAAAGAACAAAGACCTCATACCACGTAAAAGTATCTACAGCCCGACACACTGACTACTACAGTATCACAGTGCCGGGTACACCAGGAATTCCTCAGTGGCAGAGTGGTCATTCTGCTGCAGGCCCTCCACAGGTGACAACAGGATCCCTGGCTACATCTGCTGCCCTTCATCATGCAGCATTTTGCCTGGTGTTGAACCTCCTCGTATGTCCTGTCATGCTGGCCCATGCCATTCACATCACAGACAAGGTCTGCCCACAATGCAGCCAGCTGTTCCCTGCTTTGTGTCCCCCTGGATAGAAGGATGTGATGATGTTGTCTTAGTGCTTGCAGTATAATTTCATTCTCCACATCCGAGAAGGGTGCATAGTGTCTACTGTACATAATTCCTGAAAGACAACAAAAGGGGAATGCATTACAGGATCACATATGTGGGCATACATTATGTATAGATACAGTTAAGCCAAAATAACTGGCACTAACCACTGCTTGCTCACACGTCATACTCCACAGTGTGCAAACAAAGTGTGTGGATACAACTGAGATAGTAGCAATAGTCAGGTGTTCCTGTGTGTGCCATGATAGCTAGTGCTGTATTATCATACACCCAACACTCAGGTCTACTGTGGTTTGTCCCCTGTGGGCAAACCCTCAATAATATGTCATACAAACAGTGCCACATGAATAGCAGTGTGCTCTATTACAGCCACTATAAAGGGACAGTCCAATAAGATGAGTGTGCCACAGTGACAAAAGACAATGCATTCTTGATGTTTTGTACACCCTGTGTTGGTGTAAGACAGCAGGACGTCACTAACATATCATTATCACAGGTCTAAGACAGGCTTAATGCTGTTATCACTGTTCTCCATAAGTCTGTTCACCCATCTGTAACCTGTTGTACACAAAAACATTTACATACCTGATGGAGTGCAGTACTCCTTTGTTGAAATGTGGTGATAGTATAGCTGTCACAATGGTGTGCTCTGTGTGAGGAAGGCCTTATACAGAATGGTTCTCCATAGCCTGCTGGTTGCCTTTTAAGCATGGTTCCCAGCAGCAGATGATTACCTCTAAACCAGTCTGTGGTTATGAAATGGTAATTGCAGCCAGCACAGCTGATTTGCACTATCATCAGCCAATGACATACAGCCACTGTAGAATATTAAGGCCTTCATGTAGATTAGGGCCCCTTTCTGATATGTTGTGCTGGACATTACTGGGGTGAGGACACTACATTGTCGCAAAGGGGTAGGTCTGCAGCAGACACCTTTACATAGAAATGGGTGTGCTACAGGCTGCAGCTACTGCTACAGGTAATTGATATAGGCAAAGAGGGTGAAGACTTTGGAGGACAACAAGCTGAAGGAGTAACTTTGTGACCTATGTTAGCCTAGTTGTAGAGCCAAGCCCCGAGTGAGAGTACCCTCTACATTCCAGTGAAGCCATGTGTTTAAGGTAAGTATGTTAGGCAATGGTATCAATAACAAAGTACTAGGCGACATGTTTGGTGTGTCCTTGAGCAAGATGGGGTGTGTGTGTGTATATATATATATATATATATATATATATATGTGAGTATGTCCACCGTTTGGTCATCTGCCAAATGTTTGTGTTCATTGTTCAGTTGTGGTAATCTGTGCTGTGACTCTGAAAGGATTGTGTGGTGCACTTTGATATTAGTGGCCCTCATTCTTAGTACCTGTGTTGACATTCTCTGTGAATGCATATTACTGCATGACGTGACAGTTTATGCACATACACATTTGCTATAGGGATACGTGAAGTGTGATCCTACCTGCAGGCCTGTGACTTCCATTAGTTAAAAGCAGTCAATTCATTTGACATGCATTGTGTGGATAAAGAGTGCATGACTCTGTCATTAATTGCTGGCTTCACAATACTGAAAATGCAGTGCTACACACCACTGGGTTTGAACCCAGGACTGTGTATACGGCAAAATGTACTTTTTATGGGGCATTTAACAGACTGTTCTACTGAGTCACTGCTGCACCAGGTGTATTTGCATAATGACAGGCTGTGACAATCTTGTTCTACATCAGTATGTGCAAGGCTTTATATGGATGCGATGGTCTTGGGTTCGAAACATGAGACAGATGTTTATTTTGTAAATGTGTAATAGAATTTTAGGGACGTATGTAATTAATATAGCTCTATTTAGCTGAGCTTGGCGCATGACAACATGAAATAACAGAACAGTCAGTATGTTAACAGCATGCCAGTAACAGTTAAAGCATAACACCAACAAAATGGTTAATTTAACAAGATATATTAATATGAAAGTATTACAACACATAACAGTAATAAACCGCATAAAGCGAACCAAATAGTTAATTTAACAGGCTATGTTAATATGAAAGCATAATAACGCATAGCAATAATAAACTGCATTTCCCAAAATGTAGTTATTGTAACAATATATGTTAAAAGTAAACCATAATAGCAAATAATAATAAATTCATGAAGATAGGGGATGGGGGAGAGAGAGAAATACAGTCCATTAATGTCATTGCAGATTATATCCCTGAAAAACAGTGTTAATATTTACTCTATAGGTGTGTATTATCAGTTTTGTGTACAGTGACTACAAGTCTCGTATAGGTGATGAAGCTGTTTGCATGGGACAGTATGGGCCAAGCAATAACAAATCCAGGTACACAACTAGACAGAACAATTGCACGTCGTGCACTTATATAACTACCAAGGTGTTCTATAAGCGGATTTGGTAATACTTTGCATTCCAGGTAATCATTTCTGTGGTAATCCTATGATAGACGGACTACGCAATATTAAGTACAGTACGAGAAATCGTGACACTTGAGAGGCATATTTGTGATAATACATAATCTAAACAGCAGTCATGCCTTAGTTGCCAGGCATGGGAATAGAACCCAATAGCTGTGACTGCAGGGGACATCTGCAAATAATGTAATAATTGACTGCAGCAACTTAATACAGACATGCAAGGAATACAGCCATACTGGAAGTAGACACATTTATTTATACATCAACAGTGCTGTTGAACACACTATTCTTATTGATTTTAAAACTGTGAAATCTAAACACAGTATCTGCTCATAACATGGGCTACCTGCTCATATACAGTTTGTTCCTGGGGATAGAGAAAATGTGAGCCTTACATGACTGATAGTGGGCTGGAGATCACCTTGAACCATACTATGAGTTGAGCAATACAAGTTACAGGACATTTTTTTTGCATGCTAGAACTATTACAGTGTTATAATTGACTGCAGTGACAGTAGAACACACATGCATGGAATACAATAGTAATGCATATATTAATACAGCCTTATTTTAGAATCAACACTGCTGGTGAACACTTTTTATTGACATTGCTTTGAAATATCTGTGAAGTCCACACACAATATCTGTTCATAACGTGGGCCACCTCACCCATATAGCTTTTGCCCCTGGAGTGGGGGAAAGCGAGAGCATTATGTGACTGGTAATGGCCTGGAGAAAACCTTGACCCATACTCTGGGTTTAACCATACATGTTACATGACATTCTTTTTGCATTCTAGAACTATTACAGTGTTATAATTGACTTCATTGACAGTAGAGCACATGCATTGAATGCAACCGTACTGCTTATATTAAACCAGCTTTTTTTGTTAGTATCAACAATGCTGATGAACATTTTGTTTTGTTATTGCTTTGAAATATCTGTGAAGTACACCCACAATATCTGCCATGGAGTGGGCTACCTCACCCATATACCTTTATTACCCGAAGTAGGAGGAACAGAGTGCATTATCTGACCGATATTGGCCTGGAGACAGCCTTGGACAGTACTATGTGTTAAGTAATACAGTTTGCAGACCATTAGTTTTGCATTCTACAGCTATGATGGTGTCACACTTGACTGCAGCAACCTTACCGTAGACCATTAATGCATACAGCTCTGCTGCAATGGTTATGACAACACAATCCTGCTGAACACCATTTTGCTTACTGTTCTTGGTATTATTTATTGAACTTCAGTTAATGTTCTTCGTGTTTCACTGTTGCAGTCACTTTTGGGTTATCTGCTTGCAGTAGCCCCCAGTCGGCCTGATTAACAAAGTCTTGGGCCCTGTGTCGGTTGCTGTCCCTTCTTCCATGACGTCAGGTCATCAGGGGTATAAAACATGCAACCGACGCCATTACATCAGTCTTTCTTGCCGTGCGGTTCCCGAAGCAGAAGCAGTTCGCAAGTGCTGGTCGGCCGACTCCTGAAATTTTCATTTTTGAGTTTTAGAACCGAAGTCTTCAACTAAAGCTAAGTACTCCATTGGGGAAACTTTTTCTTGCTCCTTACCGATGTCAGTAAAAGTTAATAATTACATTACTTGTGGAAAGCAAATACCTCATAAAGATTTTCATTCGTACTGTATTTCTTGCATAGGCCCTGAGCACAAAGTACCTTGCTGTCGGTTTTGTGCTTTATTTCATCAGTGCACTATCCGTCGTCGGTATATTTTTGCCTCAAAATGTTTCGGTTCTTGGTTTAATTATCCAGAAATGTCATCGGTTAGCCATCCGACTACCAGGATTCCGAAAAAACGCAAGGATAAAGACAGAGACAGGCCGAGGTCCAAAACTGCCGACGCCGCTTCTCCTAAGCCATGCACCAGTTCGCCGGTACTCAGTGAGGCACTTTCGCAGCCCCTGATACCCGCTACTTCTGATTCTCAGGCCTCTACTGAGACCCATTCGGAGTCCAGTATGCCATGAGATGCTTCAACTGTGGAACCTGTAGATGTCTCTACCTTGGATGGGTTCGGAGCCGCTGTGTAAGCACCGGCTTCTGAGGGGTGTATTCAGGCCTACGGACTTGCATATTAAACCAACGCCTCCTTCTTCTTTTAGGCCTAAATCTTGAACCATGCCTAAAAAAACGACGCCCAGGCCACATGCTCAGGCCTCTATGCCTAAAAACAAATGATAAGAATGGCTGAAGATCTTATAACTCTAATCAGGGGAAGCCAGCCTCCCTCTTCTAAAAGACCTAGGACTGTAGTTGTTTATGAATCTTCTGACCAGGATTCTGATTTTTCTGATTCTTCTGATGATCTGGATTTGCCCATATCTACTTATGAGGATTCTGATGCAGAGGACTCTCTTCCCTCTGCTTCCCCTCCAGAGGATTTTTCTTTTGGTGAAACCTTACATACTCTAAGAGAGCATTTCCACTAGGAAAGCCAGGTTTTTTCTGATTCAAAAAAGAGGCTTTAGGGATTTCTTACTTAGCTATTCCTCCTGTACTAGACATTGTTGATGATGCTTTTTTGGAATCTAATTCGGCCCTCCGATTCCTTGCCTCCTGTTCCCAGAAAACCTGACAGATATTACAGGGTTCCTGATTCACACAAGTTCCTTTTTAAAAATCCTATTGCGGATCCAGCGACTATTTCACAGGGACCCAAGGGCATTAAGGCTTCTACTGCTAAAAATCCTACCCCTTCTGATAGAGACTCCAGGGCGCTGGATAGATGGGGTAAGAAGGTATGTTCTTCGTGTTTCACTGTTGCAGTCATTACATTTGGGTAATCCTGCTGGCAGGTTGCCCTCAGTCAGCCTGAATTCCAAAGTTTTAGGTCCTGCGTCGGCTGCTGTCGCCCCATCCCTGACGTCAGGTCGTCAGGGATATAAAAGATGCGGCTGACGACATTTTCTTTAGTCTTTCTTGCCGCGCGGTGCCCGAAGCAGAAGCAGTTCGCAAGTGCTGGTCGGCCGACTCCTGAGATTTTCGTGTTCGAGTTTCAGATCCGAAGTCTTCAATAAAGCTAAGTACCCCGTTGGGGAAACTTTTTTCTTGCTCCACCAATGTCAGAAAAAGTAAATAATTGTATTTCTTGTGGAAAGCAAATACCTCATAAGGATTTTCATTCTTACTGTATTCCTTGCCTAGGCCCTGATCACAACGTTTCTGGTTGTCGGTTTTGTGCTAGATTTAACCAACGCACTATTAAGCATCAGTATGATTTTGCTTTAAACTATTTTGGACGCCGGTTTAATTATCCAGAAATGTCATCGGATAGCCATCCGACTTCCGGAGTTCACAAAAAATGCAAAGAAAAGGAGAGAGATAGACAGCCGAGGCCCAAAACCAACGAAGCTTCTCCTAAGCCAGTCGCCGGTTCTCAGTGAGGCGCTTTTTCAGCCCCTGACACCCGCTACTTTAGTGTCGCAGGCCGCTACTGACTCCCACATGGAGTCGGCCATGCCGCTGTAAACTCAAGGTATTGGAGCCTCGGATACTATTCCTTCAGATGGGTCCAGAGCCGCTGAGCAGGCACCGGCTTCTGAGGGTGTATTCAGACCTAAACATCTTTATATTAAACCCCAACCTCAGCTTCAAAGGCAAAGACTAAAGCACCTTCTAAAGCAAAGAAACAAACTCAAGAGCCATGTGGTCAGGCCTCTATGCCCAAAAAACAGATGCTCAAAATGGCCGAAGACTTGATTACCTTGATCAGGGGTTCCCATCCCCCTCCTGATAAGAGGCCTAGGCAAGAGACTGACTATGAATCTTCAGATCAGGTTTCCATTTCTTCTGATTCCTCTTCTGATCAGGAATATTCTTTTTCCCCTTATGAGGATTCTGATTCTGAAGAATCTATACCTTCAGCTTCTCCTCCAGAGGACTATTCTTTTGGGGCAATCTCGCATACCATGAGGGGGCATTTCCACTGGGACAGCCAAGATTTGTCAGAATCTAAAAAGAGGCTCAGGGACTTCCTTTTACTTCCTCAACACAGGCCACTAGCCATTCCACCAGTGTTAGACATTGTAGATGATGTGTTTCCGGAGTCTAGTCTTACCCCTGACTCCTTACCTCCAGCTCCTGTTAAGCCTGACAGATATTACAGGGTTCCTGACTCTCATATATTCCTTTTTAAAAACCCAGAAACTATTTCACAGGGTCCCAAGGAGGCTTCCGCTGCAAAAAAACCTACCTCCTCTGACAGAGATTCTAGGGCACTGGATAGATGGGGAAAAAAGGTATACACACCTGCTACCTTGGCTATAAGGGCCTTAAACTGTCAGTTTCATATGCTCAAATATCAGCAACATGTCATGGCATTGCTTAAACAGAAAATGTTATTAAACTCTGAATGTGCAGAAAACAAGGAAATGCAGGATTTATTGCATGCAGCTAAACAAGTTGGAAAGCATATTTTGCAATGTGGTTTTGATTCTTTGTAGGCCTCCTGCAGGGCCGCAGTTAGGTTCTGTAATTAGGAGGCATGCCTGGTTAAAGGAACAAAATCTGCCTGATCATGTCAAAGTTAAATTATTAGATGCACCTTTACAGCATGATACTTTATTTGGTGTTAAGGCAGAAGAGGTGTTAAAGAAAATGGAGGACAAAGCTAAATCTATGCAAACTGTCAAATATTTTTTACAAGTACAGCCACCTAATTTTAGTAGACACTGGCCTACAAAGAATTGGTCCTTTCCTATGTCAGACAGACCTCAAAGGGGCAGACCCAGACGCCCTAGAGTCAGATCCCAGGTGCAAGGTTCATACAGGTCAAAGCAATGGGGTGCCTCTACCTCCAAAGTTGGAGAAGACAAATCCCAACCATACAGGAAACAGTCCCAATGACTTCCCCCTGCCTGCACCAAGCACTTATCTCCTGGCAGCACCCTTAGGGGGAAAATTAGCACTTTTTTCTCAAAATTGGCACATTATAACCCAGGACAAGTGGGTTCTAAATATTGTGTCGCAAGGCTACAAGTTCCATTTCCATACTGTGCCAAAGGCAAACGGCTGGCCATATCTGCCAAAAAATCAATGGGCAGAGGCACAAAAACAAGTCTCATCCCTCATGGACATGGGGGCCATTCAAGAAGTACCAGAGCAAGAGCCGGGACAAGGATTTTACTCAAGACTGTTCTTGGTACCCAGAAAGGACAAGGCCTGGAGGCCAATACTGGACCTATCTATTCTGAACACATTCCTGGATATACCAAAATTCAAGATGTTGACTTTGCAGCAGCTTCTGCCCATGCTGGGCAAGAACGCTTGGCTTGTGACTTTAGACCTAAATGAGGCATGCCTGCATGTCCCAATCAGACAGATATGCAGAAGATACCTCAGATTCAAGGCTGGCTCAATACATTACCAATTCTCTGCACTGCCCTTTGTCTTATCTACTGCACCTAGGGTCTTTACAAAGTGCCTGGCACCAGTAATTGCATTTTGCAGACAAAGAGGAATACAAATATATCCTTACTTGGACGACTGTCTAATTCAAGCAGAGAACAAGGACATTCTTCTACAGCATCTGGCGTTTGTGAAAAGACTTCTAACATGTCTAGGGTACACAGTCAACGAAAAGAAATCAAAACTAGTACCCTCTCAAGAGATAATATTCCTGGGTGCAAGCTTAAATACAACTGCCCAGATGGCTTATCTCACGCCAGACAAACAAAGGCAACTGACTACCTATTTCAAAATGTTGGCAACAAAGACCCAGTTATCTGCAAGAAAAATTCTGCAGGCTTTGGGCTTCATGGCATCCTGCATCCTACTAATTCCATATGCAAGACTGCATATGAGGAAACTACAATGGTACCTAAAAAGTGTTTGGACTCAACATGGCACAGCCTGGAAACTCTCATTCCCTGACTGAAACAGGAGTTTCAGTGGTGGCTTGTCACCAAAACAAGGGACAGCCATTCACATTACCCCCAGCCAGGCAGACACTAACAACGGATGCATCGGAGTATGCCTGAGGGGCCCACATGGCAGGAAGATGCATTCAGGGCACATGGGCCTCAAACCAAATGCATCTACATATCAATCAAAAAGAGATGCTAGCTGTTCAAAATGCCCTGACAGCCTTCAAGGACCTACTTCATCCAGGACAACTACTGATAAAGACAGACAACACCACGGTCAGGTGGTATATAAATAAGCAGGGGGGCACACATTCTTACCCCCTTTGCAGACTAGCCATGACTTTGTGGGACACAGCATTGACTTACCAAGTACATCTGCAGGCACAATTCCTGCCAGAAAGGAAACATACTCTGGCAGATGAACTAAGCAGAAACCTCATGGATCCCCACGAGTGGCAGCTGAATCCACAAGTCTTCAGCATGATAACAAGGAAATGGGGATGCCCGGACATAGATCTATTTGCCTCCCCTCACAACTACCAACTAAAAAGATTCTGCACAAGGATTTATCACAGACCAGCATGGAAAGTGGACGCCCTGTCAGTATATGCCTTTTCCCACTGCCTCTCCTACCCAAGGTACTCCTAAATGTCAGGCAGGAGAAGCCAAAGATGATACTAATTGCCCCAGACTGGCCCCGCCAGTACTGGTATCCAGTACTAAGGAACTTGTCTCAATGCCCAGCTTGGACCTTACCTCAAATACCTCATCTACTGTCCCAGCAAAACAATCAGATCCTGCACAGCCAACTCGGGACTTTAAACCTGGCAGCATGGTGGATAATGTAGTCATACAAAACGCACCTCTCAGTAAAGCTGTGACGGATGTCATTTTGGAAGCCAGAAGGCCTAGTACTAGAAAATCTTACGCTGGAAAATGGAAGAGATTCTGTGCTTCGAACCAGACACAAGGGACTGATACAGCTGGGCCAAATATTCCTCAGATTTTGCAATACTTAACTGAGATGCTGGACAAAGTCTTATCTTTTTCGTCTATTAAAATTCATGCCTCTGCCATTTCGGCTCATTGCAATACAGAGCCACCAATCTTTTCTCATCCCTTATTAAAGCAGTACCTCATAGGAGCCAAAAATTTAAGGCCTCCAAGGAGATCACCAATGCCTGCATGGGACCTCAACTATGTCTTGAAAAAACTCACCCTGCCTCCTTTTGAGCCGGCTGCTACTGCTGATATAAAGATTTTATCTTGGAAAACAACTCTGCTCCTAGCAATAACTTCTGCTAGACGAGTTTCGGAACTACAAGCACTCATGGCTGTGGAACCTTTTATCATTTTTTATCCAGACAGGGTCTCTCTGAGGACAAACCCAACATTTATACCCAAGGTGGTGTCCAGTGTGGCTCTTAAGCTATTCATCTGCCAACTTTTTGTCCAAATCCACAGAAAAAGGGGGAGAGAATTCTGCATTCTTTGGACGTACACAGACAGCTTAGATTCTACTTGGACAGAACCAAAGTTTTCAGAAAGACATAGCAATTACTAGTGACATATGCTGCAGGATCACAAGGAAAGGCTATCTCAAAGCAGACTATTTCAAAGTGGATAGGCCACTGCATTCATTTCTGCTACTTACACCATGGCAAACCAGTGCCCAAGGGCATTAGGCCACATTCAACCAGAGCTGCAGCCACTTCAGCAGCCTTTCTCAGGGGAGTACCAACCAAGGACATTTTAGAGGCTGCTATTTGGAGTTCAGTGCACACCTTTACAAAGCACTATCATCTACCACTCTACTCTAAATCCAGGGCAGGCTTTGCCACTGCAGTTCTGCAGGGCCTCATAGCCGCTCCTAACGCTGTTTAGCTCCAGCCTCCCATCCATAGCTTTGGGACTCTACCCAAATGTAATGATTGCAACAGTGAAACAAGAAGAACTTAGTACAGTTGTGTACACTTACCATAAATGTAGATGTTCGAGTGGATTCACTGTTGCAGTCCAGGTTACCCACCCACCATCCCCCTTTTTCTTCTGATGGAACCTATCTTTCCTTCTCTGATTTATACAACCTATGTGGTGTATTTCCTTGTAGATGAAGGTAAAGTTTATATTGGTGC
This sequence comes from Protopterus annectens, assembly GCF_019279795.1. NCBI lineage: Eukaryota > Metazoa > Chordata > Ceratodontiformes > Protopteridae > Protopterus > Protopterus annectens. Next base: position 593,867,742 of record NC_056727.1, on the reverse strand, counting down.
ATGTATTTATATATATATATATAAATTTTGGCTACCTGTTTAGGGGGCACCTGACATCTGGGGCAAGAAAAACTAAAGAAAATGGCGTCGGCCGCATCTTTTATACCCCTGACGACCTGACGTCAGGGTAGGGGCGGCAGCAGCAGCCGAAGCAGGACTTTGGAATTCAGGCCGACTGAGGGCAACCTGCCAGCAGGATTACCCAAATGTAATGACTGCAACAGTGAATACACTCTAACATCTACATTTATGGTAAGTGTACACAGTTGTACTTTACACTTCTGCAACCTTGGCCATTAGGGCTTTAAACTGCCAGTTTCATATGTTAAAGTATCAGCAACGTTATTGGATTGCTTAAACAGAAAATGATGTTGATTCCTGACTGCGGAAAATAAAGAATTACAGGATTTAATGCATTCTGCTGAACAGGTTGGAAAAGATACTTTGCAATGTGGATTTGATTCTTTAGAGGCCTCTTGCAGGGCTGCTGTTACTGGGTCTGTGCTCAGAAGGCATGCTTGGCTTAAGGAGCAATCTTTACCTGATCATGTTAAAGCTAAATTGTTGGATGCTCCCTTAAATCAGGACCGCCTGTTTGGCAACAAGGCTGAGGAAGTTCTTAAAAAGATGGCCGATAAAGCTAAATCTATGCAAACTGTTAAAGAGTTCTTACAAGTTCAGCCTCCTAGATTTAGTAGGCACTGGCCCTCTAAGAATTGGTCCTTTCCAGCCTCTTCAAGGTCTTCTCAAGCCAAACCCAGACATAGCAGAAACCCCAGGTTTCAGTACCAGGCGACACACAAGACCAAGCAGTGGGGGATTTCCGCACCCAAATCAGGGAGTAGTAAGACTCCCCCCTATGGAAAACAGTCTCAATGACCTGCTTCTAAAACTTCCAAGCACTTCCCAACTGAAAGCTCCTTTAGGCAGAAAGATTGATCTTCAGACTAAAAACTGGGAACTCATTACCCAGGACAAATGGGTTTTAAATATAGTGCCCCAAGGATACAGATTTCACTTCCACACCTTACCAACACCAAGCAGGTCGCCAGATCTACCCCAGATCAGTGGGCAGAGGCCCAAAATCAAGTACTCTCTCTCTCTCTTAAGCATGGGGGCTATTCAGTTGGTACCAGAAGAGGAAAAGGGACAAGGTTTCTATTAGAGACTTTTTCTTGAACCCAGAAAAGGCAATACATGGCGTCCTATCCTGGACCGTCGTACTCTAAATACCTTTCTGGTGATTCCAAAATTCAAGATGCTGACTCTTCACCAGCTGCTTCCTGTGCTAGGCAAAGATGCATGGTTGGCAACATTAGACTTAAAAGAAGCATACCTGCACATCCCTATCAGGGAGTCTTGCAGAAAATACCTACACTTCAAAGCAGGCTACATGCACTATCAGTTCTCTGCACTGCCCTTTGGCTTATCTACTGCGCCCAGGGTATTCACAAAGTGCTTAGCTCCAGTAATTGCATTCTGCAGGCAAAGACATATTCAAATATACCCATATCTGGACGATTGTCTAATTCAGGCAGAAAGCCAGGACATACTTTTGAATCATCTGGCCTTTGTTCAAAGGGTACTGACTTGTCTGGGGTACACCATAAACGAAAAGAAATCACAGCTGGTACCCTGTCAACAAATTATATTCCTGGGAGCAAGCTTGAATACAACTTCCCAGATGGCTTTCCTCACGCCAGAGAAACGGATTCATTTGACAACCTACTTCAAACTAGTGGCCACAAAAACCCTGTTATCTGCAAGACAAATACTGCAAGCCATGGGGTTCATGGCCTCCTGCATTCTTCTAATTCCATATGCAAGGCTGCATATGAGAAAACTGCAATGGTATCTAAAAAGCCTATGGTGTCAACATTCACAGGATCTAGAGGCAATGATTCCTGTCATATCTTGCCTATGCCTAGAGTTCCTTTGGTGGGCAGAGGCCTGCCACCAAAACAGGAGACTACCATTCACACTACCCCCTGCCACCCAAACCTTAACAACAGACGCATCAGACTATGCATGGGGGGCCCACCGGGCAGGGAAGTGCATTCAGGGCAAATGGAACCCAAGTCAAATGCAACTGCATATCAATCAAAAATAAATGTTAGCTGTACAGAATGCTCCGACAGCCTTCAAGGGCCACATTTTTCCAGGACAATTAATGAGAAAGATGGACAACACTGTTATGTGGTACGTAAACAAGCAAGGGTGTACACATTCTTACCCCCTCTGCAGACTAGCCATGGCATTGTGGAACACAGCCCTAAGCTATCAGGTACATTTACAAGCTCAATTCCTGCCAGGAAAACTAAATACACTGGCAGACTAACTAAGCAGAAACCTCATGGACCCGCACAAGTGGAAACTGTTGCCAAGGATTTTCAACATGTTGACAAGCAAATGGGGGAGCCCAGATAAAGACCTGTTTGCATCCCCCCAGAACTATCAGTTGGACAAATTCTGCACAAGGACTCCCCACAAACAAGCTTGGAAAGTGGATGCTCTGTCCTTCATCTGGAAAAAAACTATCAGTTTATGCCTTTCCTCCTCTGTCTCTGCTCTCCAAAGTACTACTAGAGATCAAACAAGACAAACCAAGGAGACGATTTTGATTGCACCAGACTGGCCAAGCCAACACTGGTACCCCCTCTTGCGCAGTGTGTCACTGTGGGCCCCATGGCACCTGCCTCAGACTCCTACTCTATTGTCTCATCAGGAGAACCAAAGTCTGCATCCTGAACTTCAAACACTGAATCTAGCAGCCTAGCTAATTACATAATTTCTCCTTTACCATCCCTCAGTAAACCAGCGATGGATATCATTTTAGAGGCAAGGAGGCCTAGTACCAGAAAGTCTTATGCTGAAAAAAGGAAAAGATTCTGTGCCTGGAACCAATCTCAAGGGATGAGCACAACAGTGCCCAATTTACCTCTGATCTTACAGTACTTAACTGAGATGCTTCATAAGGGCCTGTCTTTCTCCTCAATCAAAATTCACGCCTCAGCCATCTCAGCGCATTATAACACAGAACCACCCCTCTTCTCTCATCCACTGCTTAAGCAGTTCCTCAGAGGGTCCAACGGTCTATGACCACCCAGGACAGCTCCAACTCCAGCCTGGGACCTCAACATTGTATTGGAAAAGCTCACCCTTCCTCCTTTCGAGCCAGCTGCCACTGCAGACTTAAAATTCCTTTCTTGGAAAACAGCTTTCCTTTTAGCAATCACTTCAGCAAGAAGGGTATCTGAATTACAGGCCCTCATGGCAGTGGAGCCTTTCGTCATCTTTCATGTGGACAGGGTATCCCTCAGGACTAATCCCTCCTTCATGCCTAAGGTGGTATCCAGTGTGGCCCTTAATTAGTCCATACATTTGACAACCTTCTTTCCTAATCCACAGAACAAAGGGGAACGGATTCTGCACTCCTTAGATGTGCACAGACAACTTAGATTCTACTTGGGCCAAACTAAACTTCAAAGGAAGTCTGATCAACTGCTGGTGGCATTTGCTGCAGGGGCAGAGGGGAAGGCTATTTCAAAGCAAACCATTTCCAAATGGATAGGCAATTGCAGTCTTTTTTGCTACAAACACCATTGAAAACCTATCCCACAGGGGATCAGACCCCACTCTACCAGGTCTGCATCTACCTCTACAGTCTTTCTCAGAGGCGTCCCTACCAGGGGTATCCTAGAAGCTGCTACTTGGAGTTCTGTACATACTTTAACCAAGCATTACCATCTGCCAGTTTTCTATAAATCCAGAGCTGGCTTTGCCACTGCAGTCTTGGAGGGCCTTTTAGCTGGCCCTAATTCTATTTAAATTTCTCCTCCCATCCTTAGCTTTGGAAATCTACCCAAAAGTGATGACTGCAACAGTGAAACACGAAGAACATAGTACAGTTGTGTACACAAATGTAGATGTTCGAGTGTATTCACTGTTGCAGTCCTGGTTGCCCTCCTTCCAGCCCCCTTCTTTTTCTTTTTTTGGATATACTTCTACTTCCTTTACTATCTTCAAACGCTTTTTGGTGTATTTGCTTTTTTGTTGGAGGTATAACCTTGTATATTTATAGATTTAATTGCTTCTCGTTAAGGGGGCATCTGACATCTGGGGCAAGAAAAAACTGATGTAATGGCGTCAGCTGCATGTTTTATACCCCTGACGTCATGGAAGAAGGGACAGCAACCGACGCAGGACCCAAGACTTTGTTAATCAGGCCGACTGAGGGCTACATAACCTGCCGAATTTGGGCTACTGCAAGCACATAACCCAAAAGTGATGACTGCAACAGTGAATACACTCAACATCTACATTTATGGTAAGTGTACACAACTGTACTTTATTGTTCATGTATTGCACTACAGCTCTAATTGCCCGTTTATTACACTACAGTTCTACTTGCCCATTTATTGCACTACAGTTTTTCTTGTGTGTACTTTATTGCAGTAAATGCTTTAGTCTTTCTTGCTTATTACACTACAGTTAGCATACTAAATCCATACGTACCATGCTCACGGCGCTTCCTGGCTGGGCTCTTGGCATGGGACTTAACATTGCAAGCTGTCTCAGCAGCAGCTGTGGGGAGAGAAGCACACCATTATGCATACCAGTTTTTCAGACATTCAGCTTGCATTTTGGTAAGACAGAGGAAGATATAATTACGTACTTGTGGGGCATTCCCATCTCTAGCTTCGTGGACCCAGGTATCCAAGGTTCTCCTCTTTCTCCTTTTCAGGTCATCATAACTGTGACAACACTGCTCACCTGTGTGAGGAGTACCAGTAGCACTGGTGACTTCCCTGGACAAATGGTCCCAGGCCTCTGCCTTACACTCCAAGCCCTGGAATCCACCTTGCATCAGCTGGGGTGCATGGTTTTGTACCAGGAGCCCAACCATGACCATGGACTCCTGAATACCCCACTTCTGCATCCGAAAGTGCACACCTTTGCTAACACCGCCTGCCATACCAACAGTTGATTGAACTCCAATAAATGATGCAGAATTACCACCTATTGAGCTTAATATAGGCTGTTTTCCTGCCCTTACACATCACTGAGCGACATTCAAAAAATTGACGCGTTGCTTAGCACTGCTCAAACCAGCTAAGCAGTGCTAGGTAGCAAGAAAACTCGCAGAACCATGGTTTTAGCAAAGCTTAACACTACACAAACATTGGTAGCCGTTAACAAGTTTATGCACTGCTTAGCATGAATGAGCAGCGCTTAGCAGAGCGCAGCAGTGCCAAATTTCACAATACTTTTATTAAGTTATAGAAAAGTAGTACATTCATTTGCAGACATATTCTGCCTGTTATGGACTCAAAGCCAGGATCTACTACACATAAGGCCGTAACTCTACCCATGTAGCTAGTTGGATGTTATAAAAACTGGTATACCTTCACATGTACTACTAGACTACCTGTTAAGTGTTGCTGAGCACCACACTGCACCATGCAAACATGCTTAAACACACCTATAAATAAATAAATAATTACATCCGGTTTCTACTGTTAGATGTCTGGCAAGTGTCGGCTATGTATGTATAAGCTCTGCTGTGCTCCACGCCACACAAACGCCAAAAAAATTAAATATAAAAAAAAAAAATAATTATGACAAGTAATTACATCCGGTTTCTATATTTAGATGTCTGACAGGTGTCAGCTGTCTATATGTGAGTACAGCTTAGCATTGCTGCGCTCCTTGCCATACCATGCAAACAAAAAAAAAAATAAATAAATAAAGGTCATAAAAATGACATTATATATTTGACCAGTGATGGGAGTAACATATTACAAAATGTAATATATTACTGTAATATATTACAATTTCTAGTAACTAATAATATAACTAGTTACTTTTTCAAAATAGTAACTAGTAATAGTAATATATTACTTTTTTGGTTACTAGTAACTTAAATGTGAGTTACTTTTGCTTAAATCAGTGGTTCTGAAAATGGGCGATATAGCCTCCTAAAGAGTGATGTAAAACTTCCGGGGTTCCTATATAGTATGGATAGTAATCAGATGTTAGGAAGTAATAGGCACTTTAAAGTGGCAATTTGGATAAAAAATTACAACATAATGTTGACACAACTCATAGTACGTATCATTCATAATAGATCATTAGAATTAGTCTGGAGCAAAATTTACTTAATTTTTTTTAGCACTGCAAGGAAGTGAAAGCTAATGATGACCAGACTCAAGCCCTGCCCTGGTACTGTGGGACTCTCACCCACTAAAACATCCCCTAACACTGAGACAATTCTAGCCTGCTATAGATCATATCCTTACCTAGCAGTATTATAAATGGCATTGGTTCTTCATACCACCATCAGTTAGAATCAAACTAATCACTCATCAGTTGAGCACCTGATGCCCCAACCCACTGCACCAAGCAGGACTCTTCAAGTGGATCTATGATCAACCAACTTTTGTCTTGACAATTTTTTTTTATGTTGTATTTAAAATTCTTTTTGGGTTTCGATTTTTAGTTGCTGGAAATAGACAAAATTGTGATAGGTTTTTATAGGTCTTGTGCTGCTGGCTGGTTTAGTTTAATTATTATCTGTGACTCTCTAGCTATAAAGACTAGTCTTCTTCTTCCCCTTTCGGCTGTGCCGTTAGGGATCACCACAGTGGATCATCAGTCTGCAGAACAAGTGACAGTTGAGTTGCCAGCCCAGCACCCAACCTTCTTCAGAAGGCACACGCATACACACACTCACACCTAAGGCCAATTTAGAATGTCTAGTCCACCTGCAGCACGTCTTGGGAATGTGGGTGGAAACGAACACCCTGAGGAAACCAACTCTAACTCGGGGAGTGTAGATCATAGTATGTGTCTTGTACTTTTAAAGCCACTTGTAGTTCATGGGCACATGCAAAAAAAGTACTGAGCATGTGCAAGCAGAGTGCCATTTTGTGTAAGCAGCTGGAGTGAAAGTGTAGCAGTCAGTCAGTTAGCTAGTTCGTTTAGGTTTTATGTTCCAGTCATCCATCCTGATGTGTTTGTGTGTAATAAATATCTTAAATGAACACCCAAGCCCATACCTCTCAACTGTACAGGTTTTTGCAGAATGTCCAGATTTTTTACTCATATTTTTGGTCCGTTTTTCATAAAATTGTGTTTTTCTGACAAATTAGTGCAAATCATTAAAGACTGAAGTTAGAAAATAATGACAGACATTTGAGTTTCAGACTGCATACCCTTCAGAAAATTCATGCTAATGCAAAACCTGTTATTCTAGCAACTTTCTAAGTTTGTAAGAGCAATATTTAAACATTGCCCCTATTTTTGGACCTTTGTCCCACTTTTATAAATGGGTTTATCCAGATTTCTTGTTCTAAGAGTTTGAGAGATATGCGGCCTGGGCTCATCATCTTATTTGAAAACACAAGATGAGTGACATGTTATCAGAATGGGTTCCGAAGTCAAAACTTCTTAAAACCATGAAGCGCACACTCAGAAATGGAGGAATATACAAGAGTGACCCAAACGACTCGCAAACAGGTTTCCAGGTTCTTAAACTCATTTAAATGATTTTTCCCTCAATGAATATAAAGCGAAGCATTCCAAACCAACTACTGAATAAACAAAATGTTAAAAATTGAGACATATTGAAAAAAGTACTTGAAATAATTACGAAAACATTTGAAACAATATCCGAATCGTATAAAATGTTCAAAAAAGAGAAAACAACTGTATTTTTTTGCAATTTACTACTTTTTCACATTAACTAAAGGTATTCAAAGTATCTAAAGTGTGCAAAGTGTTGTCAGTGTGTGCAGTATCACAGTACAGTCTTTTCAAAGAGTACAGTTATTTCAGAGAGTCTCTTGTGTAGCTGAATATAATTACAAGTACCTGGTGTGTGTTTGACACTTATTTGGCATGGCAGAGGGATTTCACAGACCTGATCTGCTTGTGTTTAATAATAATATTGTTGAAAATTGGAGAGTGTTTGAGCAAGAATATGATATTTTCATACAGGCTGCTTTTTCTGATAAAGATGCACATACAAAGGCATTTATTCTGCTCAGTTTAGTTAGGTCAGAAGCCTGCACCTGCTCTTTATACAGAGAAGGGGGAAGACTGCCATATTGTTTGACAGGCTGAAACACGGGAAGACTCTTGAGTGCTTAAAATGTAAATTTAGAGAAATGTGTAATCCTCAAACAAATATTACAGTGGAAAGGCACTATTTTACACAATAGATCAAAAACCCGGTGAAACTTTTGCAGCATATATAACTGACTTGAGAAACAAGGCAAAAACTTGCAGATTTGGTGTTCTGAGAGATAAGTTGATAAAAGACAAGCTTGTGTGTGGTGTTAATGATGCAGTGAAAAAGATTTTGCTTTGAGATCATGATTTAACTTTAAGCAAAACCACAGATATTTGTCAGATATATGATCTTATAGAAAAGTACACGAATAGGCTTACGAATGAGAAGAACATGCTTGCAGCTTCTTCCAGTACGGATGTTGATAGTATGCAGTACACTACGGCTGACATTTGGACCCATCAGAATCATAGTTTCTTTGGTGTCACCGCCCACTGGATTGACTGTGACACACTTCAAAGAAAGTCAGCTTTTTTGTCATGCTGCAGATTACGGGGGAGGCATACATGTGACCTCATAGCATCAACTCTTGACAGCATTTCCATCAAGTAGAAGATAGATCAACAATTACTGACAATGACAGCAATTTTGTAAAGGCTTTCACTGTCTTCTCGGAATGTGAGAGATCTGAGACTTGCAAGTATTCTGTCCCAAGATGAGGATGATGATGAAGTGATTTACAACAGTGTGACAGTCATGCTGAGTCAGGGCAAAGCGAGAACACCTATTCACTGCTTCCCCTATCTGAGATGTGGAGCACACAGATTGAATCTAGTTGCCATGCAAGATGCTGAATCTGTGTGTAATGATGCACAGTATAAAAAGATAATGCAAAGCACCCAGGCCAAATGCTATGCTGCTAGGAACAAGGCTAGTCGCAGCACCCAAGCTGTTGAGATGGTTCAAAATAAGTGTAATCTGGCATTGATTATTCCCAATATGACATGATGGAATTCCACTTTCTACAAGAGATGGAGACAGTTCACCTCATTGCAACTCTGGGTGAAGGCTTGCTGAATGAGCTATGTGAACAGATTGGAATTGCCATCTTCAGGCCTGCAGAAGTTACTTTTGTTGCTGAGTTTGTGCAAGCAATGCAGGCCCTGGCAATGGCTTTGGACATCCTACAGTCAGAGCTGAAAAGCTTCATGGGAATCCTGATCCCCATCATTATGTGCCTGAGAAACAAGATGTCCAAAGTCAGGCAGTCTGTGAAGCTTGTTGTGCGGCTAGTTGATGCTCTTCTTAAAGACACTGAGGCTTGGTTCAATCACCTTCTGGAGTGTGAAGAGCTTATTCTGGCTAGCATAGTGCATCCGCAGTCCTGTTTGCGATACATGGACAGTGAAGAGCAGAAATTCAGAGGCAAGGCTCTGCTCCTTGATGCCATGCAGAAACTGGATGAACCTGCACATGGGTCATCTGAAGCTTCTATGTTAACTGCTGAAGACAGCTTTTTCAGCTTCAAAGAACCAGCCAATGTTGGCATATCTTCTCAGACGGACATGTATTTGGCTGACCATTCCAGAGAAATGTCTTCTTTCAACAGTTACACTATAGTCAAGAAGATATTTTTGAACACTAATACAGCTCTGCCATCTAGTGTACCCGTTAAATGTCTGTTCAGTCTTGGCGGACAAGTGCTGACTGCAAGAAAAAATAGACTCACCGACGAACACTTTGAAAAGTTGCTCCTTCTTCGAGCCAACAGAAATGTGTAGCCATTGTGAATAATTATATAAAGTGATATTTTGGTTGACTTTGTTGTGTTAACAGTCTTTTTAGACCTATATGACATTTTCTGTAAGCATTTTTGCATCCTCTGTGTTAGTTTTAGCAGATTAGCCTAATGTACGTTGTTGAAAATTTGATGGGTTGTAACTTGTTATGGGTCTTGTGTTGCTGGCTGGGCGTACTTTGGTTTAAGTATTAAATTGTAACTCTCTGACTATAAAGACTAGACAGTGGGACTTTGTAAACTGCTATTCATCATTATTTTAACACTGTGTATACAACTTTAATGCACTTGTATTCATGTGCAGTAAGCATATATTCCTCACACACAAGTACTGTGTGAGCAAATCTGAATGAGAATTGATAAACTATACTTGCGTAAAAGTAACTGAACAGTAACTAGTTACTTTAGTTAGTAACTAGTAATAGTAATATATTACTTTTTTAGAAAGGTAACAAGTAATAGTAGTATATTACTTTCACTTAAAAGTAACTAGTAATAGTAACTTTTATAAGCAACTAGCACAACACTGCATTTGACACACTTCACAATGTTACAACAGTGGTGGGGAGCATTACAGAGACGCTCACACTCATTTGCAGCCACATGTAGCCACTACATCTCTCCCTACACTGATTCAATATCCCTGTTCTTCGGCTCATCACATGTACATGGCCACAGTTGGCCCTTGGCAGCATGCCATGCATATTAATAATGATGTACTGCCGAGGGGCAACTGTGGCCATGTACATAGATACATTCCATGTAGACTTTACGTGATGCCTACACGGATTTTATTAAATCCTGGGGTTTATGTTTAATAGCAATTTATATACCACCAGGGAATGTCATTGATACTGCTGAACGCATCCTGTATTGGATATCCCAACAAATTAACTATGAATCTGTAATTCTTGGAGACTTAAATATAGACTGGCAAGTAGTAAATTCCACTACCCCCACTGAATCCATAAACTTGTACAACTTCAAACAATTAATAAACACACCTACTAGAATCAATAAAACTTCACACTCAGTATTAGACTGGATTCTTAGAAATAAAACATACAAACTGACAAAAGTAGGTTGCCTCTGAGATAGCATAAGTGACCATATACCAACATGTCCTATTAGAACTCACCATAACCTACATAAACATATCTGTAATCAAATACAAAATACAACCAATTTCAGCAAAAATATTTTCAGTGAAACACTAAAAAATATAACTGGAATGTGCTGCTAGATACTGCTGTAGAACACGTTAATAACTTATTCTTACAGACCTTAAATAATCCAGCACCAGTACGTTATAAAAGAGCAATGTCCAACCCTGCACCATGGCTGACAAAGAAAACAAAATAAAATCATGATAAAAAGGATAAAGCCTGGAAAAATTGTTTTAAAATAGAACTCAAAATGCCTTCCAGTAATTTACACATATTACAAACCTTGCAAAACTCCATGGCAAACAGAATAAGCAAATGTACTATACTAACCTATAAGACAAACGTATAAACAACCCAAAACGTTTTTGGTCATCACTAAATGAACTTCTCCACCCTGGCAAGACCACCAGTCCCTCTCCAAAAACAGACAATATGACAGACTCTATCCCCACACAGTTTTAATTCTTACATTATGCAATCAGTATTGTCTCTCTTAGACACTAACATATCTGCCCACTTCCTTCTATCTCAGTCCCGTCAAAACCACCCACAGCTCTTTAGTTTTAGTCCAGTACCTACCTCGCTTGTAAGGAAGTTGCTTCTTTAACTAAAAATTGCTTCTTTAGCTGTAGACCAACTACCATCAGACTACCTAAAAATGACTGCAGAAGTCATAACCTTCTCAGTGTCCATACTAATTAATAGGCCCATAGCAGAAAGATATGTCCTGTCAGTGTGGAAAAAATCCTACATCATAACACTGCACAAAAGCGACACATCTATGGAGTTTAATGACTACAAAATAGCGATTCTCTCCCCCTCGCTTAAATATTAGAGAACTGCATCCATATACAGCTGATACAACACCTAACCTCAAATAACCTATTCTCAGAAACACAAAATGGCTTTAGGCCCCAGCACAGCACTACTACTGCTCTACTACAGTTTCCCAATATAATAAACCAACATAGAAGTAGTAGTCTGCTTGTGTTCTCTATGTTCCTAGACTTGTCAGAGGCATTTGACACTGTCTCACACCAGCAACTGCTCATTCGACGCTCCTTGATGGGACTTTCACAATATTCCTTGTTGGGGTTCCTTAGTTACCCGTGTGGAAGGCAACAAGCCATTAAGTGGCAACAAACCTACTCATCCTTTCAACCAGTTGCTACAGATGTCCCTCAAGGCTCTATCCTAGGTCCTCTACTATTTAATATAATTATTAATTATGTCCACATCTCCACTCACCATGCTAGTTTAGTTCAGTATAAAGATGACTGAACATTAATATGTGTGGCCACAACAGTAAATGCGCTCCAAGACAGTACCCAAAAAAATTTTTCCTCTGTAGAAACCTAGTTCAAAGAATCAAACCACCTACTGAACCCCAGTAAAACTAAGTTAATGCTTTTCACAGCAAGAAGTTGCCAAAATCAAAAGCAATCTTTTTACCATAAAGTCAGCAAATAATACTGTCATTGAAACTGTAACTCACAGTAAACTTTTAGGTATTATAATAGATGACAGTCTCAAATATGACCAGCACATACCCTCCATCATTAAATCTGCACACCAGAAACTAGGCTCCCTTTTTAGGATCAATCAGTTCCTAACAGATAATGCAAGAAAAACTCTAGCCACCACCTTCTTACTGCCAACTCTCTTATATGCAGCTCCTATCCTAACAAACTTAAAACAATACGCAAAATATTCAAGAAACTTGCCTCCTGCTACAATAAAACAGCTAAATTTGCCACCAGTCTCCCTCATAGGACCTACCATTCTCGTAGTTTAAAGTAATTAAACTGGCTTGAACTGCACAACTAACAAGTATATTCACAGTAACTACAGCCCACAGCTCATTCATCATCCGGAAAACTCAGAAGTTTTAAATCACTACTTAAACAATATCTTCACCAATCCTGGTCCTGTACATCCTCATCACAAGGTTAAAACTTTGTGTTCACTGTACAATACTCTCCAAATACCATCCTTAAACATAATATTCTCAACCTCTCACTGAAGTGACAGAACAGTTTTTATACAGAACTGCCACCCATGCAATCCACTAAGTTGCATGTGTGCTTTCTATTTAGTAACTTCTACTTCATTAAAATCTTAGAATATATAATTGTAACTACTGTTTGTGTATAATATAAATAGAAATATAACTACACTTTGTTTGACTGGAACTCTGTATATAATGCAACGTAAGCAAATGGAGCTTTTCTCCCCTGGACTCCGCTGAAAATGGGTTATTACCCAGTTGGACTGAGATAGAGTCCCTAAAGAACTATAGGCAAGATGGGTTAGTAGCATTTTTGCTACTGACAGCACAGGGGTCACAAGCTCAGGATTTATTTATTTATTAGGTTCAATAAGTGTGGTTTTGAACTGATCCATAATTCTCAACTGTCCAGGTCATATTTTTGGTATGTTCCTTATAAAATTTATGGTTTCCTGGATCTTGGTGGCAAATCAGTTGGGACTGAATTCAGTAAGTAATGACAACCATTTGAGTTTCAGAAAAATTAATGGTAATACAAGCCCTTTTACTCTAGCAACTTTCTAGGTTTATGAGAGCAATATTTAAAATGCACCCCTGTTTTTGGGGTTTTGTCCCCCCACAGTTATTTTTTGTTTTGTCAAGATTTTTTTGTGCTAAGAGGTTGAGAGTTGTGGACTGATCCTTTATGGATCCATTCCAGCCACAGACCAAGAAATATAAAATATATATAACAGAAACAAGAATTGGACAGTAATCCATGTGCAGTACAGTAATATTACAAAATTAAATAAAACAAGTATTTACTACTGACAAGTTAATTCACTTGGTCACAGTATACAAAAATGTAAAAGCATACTGGTATGCAGACAGATATATTCAAGTGTAATGTTAACATACAGTAATGAGATGACGTTGCCTAGAGATATAAAATGACGGAAACAGGTCTGCCTACACTATTACATACATTAAATGCACCTTAAGTAGCATTATGGTCAATTGTAAGTATAAGTTAAGAAAACGGTAGGTGAGGCAGCTTATGTTACCAAAGTACTACCAAATTGTTTACAACAGAACATATGAATTTTTATCTGATGATGTAGTAATTTCCTCAGCATTCGTTAGCTGGCTGACTGTTTCTTTCACTGTTTGGAAGTGCATCTCAGTGTTTTCAGCCTGGAAAAGAGGATGCATTATTGGTAAAGGTTAGCTTAACTTTAGGTCTGTGAAGAACTGTGGCATTCTTTGCAGAGGAGCAGAGTTGGTAGACTGTGATTTTTCCATCTGTCTGGATTTTAGACTACTTGATGAAATACCATAGAGAGTTTTATGTATGGCAGTGAGAAGGAAGAAGTCTGCACATGGCTGTATTGGCAGACACACTGCTGACTTGAGGGTGGTACAGTTATATGTTGCCTTGAGAAACAGCAGAAATTAGGGCCAAATCATGTAACTTGTAGGTCATCTAGGTTTTAGTTTGAGGTGTAAGCAAGGAGGGAGTAGACCATGCTCTAACTGTGGTTGCAGGATGAGACTAACTATGGGATAGAAGTGTAAGCTTCTGGTTCCCAGCTTTGTGACTTAATTATACCATGAAATACTTACTTAAAATACCTCATTGTTAAACCCGTGAAAGCAATGCAAGTTAAAGAATAAACCTGATCAATAAAAACAAATATATCACTTTTGTGACCGTTCTTGGGTATTTTTTCCACAGCATAGGTATTATTCAAAACACTGCACCATGGAGCAGGACTGTAGATCACAGAATGGCATATACAAAGCCATCTGCAGTTTGTGAAGTTCTTATGCAAGGTGGTAAGATACTGTATGCAGTTTTACCCTACTGTGTTAAGCCCAGTACTGTATGCAAATGAGCCCCCCCAAGGGTCATACTCACTTCATAAACAACACTCCAACTGCATACAGTACAGTCCTAGAGGAACTGAATTAAGCAAGTACAGCTGAGATAGTGCCTATGACTGCAAATGATACCCTCCCCCAACATGCTGCACCGCTGCCAAACATAAGCAACACATTAGTGCTTCATTAAAAAAGAAACCAAAAATAATGCCACCTATGCATCCATCCACAAACCCCTTTTTCCCATTTTTTGCACATGGGTCATGTGCATGCAAAAAGCAATCATCTAAGAAAGATGTGTGGACTCCTTTTAGCCTGAGGAGATCACCTCTGGGACCAGGTACTTTGTTCTTAATACCCAAGACACAGAAGACAGCCCAAGGGCAAGGGAGTGAATTTGTATACCAGGGTCTAACTCTGAACCTTAGAAATTTCCTGTAGTCTGTTTAAACGTGTGTGCATATAAGCATTTTTTATATCCAGTGTCCATAGCAGGTTACTAGGCTAATGACCCTATGGCCTTTACAAGCCTAGCCATGTTATACCTGTGTTCCCTAATTGACCTTGGTTAGATGGCCGTTATGCACAGAGTGAGTCTATGATCAGCACCGAATGCCCCTGTCTGTGACGGACATAGGTACCCCCAGGGTGAATTTATGGTCTCCCATTTAATTGTCTAGGTTGCGATTGAGTAGGGTCATTGAGGAGCTCTGCTTCACGTGACTTGGAAGTTTATTCCAGAGGAGCGGCAATCTCTGGGAGGTATATCTGTCTTGCCTACATGATATGTTAATGGTACAGGCTAGGTTGAGATCCCTGGACCAAGTGACTCTTGTCCCATTTGATTTGCAGATGTGCAGCATTTCCATTGGGGCAGGGTCAGGGACTGCTTTCTAGGTCAGACACAAGTCACCTCTCAGCAGCGTGTAGGATACAGATACAGTGACAGGGCTTTCAAGCCTTCCATGTAGGCCATGTTTTGGAGGCTCTGAGTTTTCTTTGTGAGAAACCTCTGTGGTCTCTCCATCTGCTGCAGGTGTCTGGTGAGGTACATGCAAAAGGGAGCGCTGTACTCTGTTAGTGGTCTGATGAGGGTCAAGTACAGAGGAGTTATTACATCCTTAGTCTTAAATGCGATGCCCTTACGTATGAGATTTACAATGTAGAAGTCTTTCCTTAACACTGTGGACACATTGTGATCAAAGTTTAGATTGCTATTAGCCTGCGTTCCCAAATCTCGCACCACTGGGTTTGTGCAGGGGCTTCCTCTTTGCCAAAGGGGATAATAATGTACTTTTTTGCATTTAGTTTTAGTTTGTGGCCTCGGCACCAGTCATTTGTCTGTGTTAGCCGTTTTTGTAATATGTTAACATCATTTGCGGACTCAATGATTGCACCCAGTTTGCAATTGTCAGCTAACTTAGTAAGCCACAGACCATCTACTTTTGCCTGGACTTACAAGAAATAGATTCCAAACAGTAGAGGGCCCAGCACAGATCCTTGTGGAATGCCACTGGTAACTAGTCTATTGGTAGAGGTGGAATCCCCGACTTTGATTGTGATCATCAAGACCTGAAAAAGGAATAACCAGGGCAGTGAATGCAAGGTGTCCATCCTGAAATGGAATTTGACTGCTTGCAAGAACATATTGAGCCTGGAGAAATCCAAACTCTGTCACCATGGTCCACCTCTTTTAGGAACCAGAAGAAAAAGGTGAGAGTAGAAACTTAACCTTTCTTGCCCTACTGCTCCCTTGACTAGCAACTGCTGAATGAGGGGCAAGGCCTGATGCCAAAGTAACCCCACCTGTAGCGCTCCTCAATAAAACTCAATGCCCAGGCATTTGGCATTATCTTCAACAATGCTTCTGCAAAGTGGTTTAATCTGACTCCACTTCCAGCTATGCCAGTTGCAGGGGCTAGTGGAAAGAAAGGGAAATCCGAGTCCTCACAACTCAAATGGTATGTCTGAACCACTTCCAGCTTGCCTTCCAATTTTATCCTTTCTCTCATACTGCCATGTCTATTTTTCCCCCGACTTATTTGCTTTTGCCTACTTATCTATTTGCTTGTGTCAGAAAAAGCCATTAGTCTATGATGGATAATTTCTGCTGGACTGTGGGATGGGGGTAGGGTAAAATGCTACTTCAACATTTGCATGACCTTGCTGTTTTTTAATACACCCTGTCAGGATTTCCTGAACAAGGATTCCGTGTTTAAGGAGACTTTAAGTGTTCTTTTTGTCCCCAGATAGTTCCAGTATCCTAAGTCAAGCATGGCACCTGATGACTGAACCAGTAACTGCTGCCTAAAAGACTGCATCTACCAAAATTGTAATTCTCACTTAAATGTTTCCTTTGCCACCTTCAAGTCCATCTCTCAGTATGTTGGGTTGTTGAATTGTTGAATGTACTGCTTTCTCTGAGACAGTAATCTGTTGTCCGGAGCTCAGCTACATGACAGATGAATGTTTATAGTATCTCTAAATAGCACAACTAGATTTGGAAAACTGGATCTGAAAGTATTTTATGTGTGTACTTTCTGTGTGATTATCTATTTATCCACTTCTTTATGTATTTATTTTTAGGAGCATAATGCCCCCCACCGCCCTGGGATAATCATTATCAGGAACCCTTTAAAGAAGTACTTTTTTTTTTTCTTTAAATACTTTTTACTTATTTACATTTTTGACTGTGAATGCCCAGCTGGGAAATCCTCATTTTCAGTGGAATCCCAGGGAGAAAAGTTCTGAAGAATTAAAATACATAAAGATAGTGCACATCATGAACATTTTGTGACATTATGAGACAGCATCCAGTATGAATCAGAGACATGTAACTTGAGGCAATATTATTCTCTTGGTGTGTGTGTGTGTGTGTGTGTGTGTGTGTGTGTGTGTGTGTGTGTGTGTGTGTGTGTGTGTGTGTGTGTGTATATATATATATATCTATATCTATATCTATATCCATAAAACATTTTGGATATGAAAGAAAAATCACTTCACTTCGTGTAGTAGCTTTGAAATCTTTTAATACAGTAGTTGAAATCTTTTAATCCAGCAGTAAAAAACGTCCACCAAGACAACAGTGTAAGAAAACTTGAAATAAATTTGAAATAAAATAAAACACTTGTATTTAAGCACTTTCATTCGTTGTCAAGTTCATTGTAAAGTTATTTAACAGTCAAACTTTTTCAGAAATGTATGGGGCCACTACATAATCTTGAAAGTTTGAAATACCGAATTTCAAACTTTCAAGACTATGTAGCCAAACCCCCTATTTACTGAAAGACCAGAAGCGCGAATTTCAAAATCCTGATCATCAGGAGTTTGACACTCTCACTTCTGGTGTAGCAGTATGGTGGAAGGTCAGGGTAAGTATCCATGTTTAAATATGTTGGTTAAGGTTTAGTGTGTAAGTGTGTGTTGTGACTGTGATGTGTGTGTGCGAGGGGAATGTAGGCGTGTGGTGGTGTTTCGTGTGCTTGTGTATGTAGTGTGACCTTGGAGTTAGAATATTTAAGTAGGGTGGGGGGGCACAGCCCCCCACATGGGGGGTGCAGGGGGGCTTGCCCCCCCTGCTTGTCTGTAGTTTAGGTTTGTGTCTGTGTTCTGGGGGGCGGTGTGTGTATGTGTATGTCTGTGGTGTATGTTGAGTGTAGTTTTCAGTAGTTTGAATTTCGCTGTTGTGATGTTTCGGTATTTTACTGTTTCGGGTATTTGGGGTCGGGATTTTGGGCATCGCTAGTTTGGGTTTTCGGGATTTAGTGGTGGTTCCATACATATATATATATATATATATATATATATATATATATATATATATGTGTGTGTGTGTGGAAACCTTAACATGGAATATTTTGGCAGCCTTTCCAGTTCAGGTTCTGGTCTCCCACTGTGATTTTCTCCTAGTGGGGCTCTAGCTTGGAGAGTGGTCTCACAGGAGAAGCCACATGCTAATGCGGCATTCTGGGGAATGTCTAATCCTCAGAAATTCTATGGCTCCGGACTAACTTGACAGAACAATTCAGAGAACCACTCTACTGAATTTTTTTGTTTGTTTTTTTTCTAGAAGGAAGAAGTGAATATCTTTTGATGGTATTCACCAATTCAGTCTTGTGACAATAGTCATGGTACTGGTAGGTATAGCAAAGACATAGGTTTGTGTTTCTCTGTGTGTAACAGTGTGTGTGCATGTCTCTAGGGGCACAGATGCAACTGTGTGTGTGTGTGTGTGTGTGTGTGTGTGTGTGTGTGTGTGTGTGTGTGTGTGTGTGTGTGTTGACACTACAGGAGGTAGATGGGGAATGCTGACTGTGTGTATGTTGGAGCATACATGCCGGTGTGTGCATTATGGTTTCTTTGAGTGTGAGCAAGTATGTGGGGGCTTATTTATGGATGCTTGAATTTGTGTGTATGGGGGAAATGTGTGTGTGTGTGTGTATTGTAAGGTGCCTATGCTACCATGGTGAGTAAGCTGGTAGGGAGAAAGCTAGTATGTTTCTCTGTGTGGCTTTATCATATATCTAAAGTGAGATTCTGTTTGTCATACTAACTGACTCACCAGCATTGGCCATTTAATTCTGGTGAAGAGAGTCTCTCTGAATCCTAGCCAGTATTCGTTGTAGGAGTTATTTGCAAGCAAAAAGATGAAATGTATGAGTAGACGTAAGATAAAAGCAACTAAGAAAAAGATGTCCTTGCACATAACTATGGCTAATACTTATTTATTTATTATTTATTTTACATTTGCTAACCAGGATAGTCCAGCTGGATATATGTCCATTTTCAGTGGAGGCCCGGGGAGAAAAGCTCCAAAGAGACAATTTTTACAGAACATACAGACAAACTTGGGTACATATTTCATCTAGATCCATTAGGATATCTAGTTATTGACACGTCTAGGTATAAACTAAAGACACTTATAGTTATAAACTACAGACAGATACAGTTTACAATAGTCATTAAACAGTTTTACATTGTTCGTACTAACACTGTTATATGTATGTTATCATACCTTTGATGTGGTATATATTTATATGCAAGTAACAGATAGGACTCTAGTTTAGGACAATGGTTACAATAGTACTGGAGTGGATCAGGTATTAGTCTGGAGTTGAACAGGAACATAACCATTTGTTGCTGAGGTAGTTGTAGATAGCTTTTTTAAATGTAGGTAGTGAGATAATCGGGGATAAGGATGTAAGCAGGGAGTTCTTAGATTTTGGCCACATAAGAAGAGTAAAGGGAGTCTCCAGCATGGTTGTTGGATCTAGTAACAGTTAACTGTAATTTGTCAGTTGAGCGGAGTTGCCTAGGACAGGAATATTGTTGAACAATGGTAGCCAGTGAAGGTGATATATTTTGTTGATAGAGTATTTTGTGAGTAGTAACCAGCTGACTATAAATAAGTAAATTTGGTAGTTCCATCCAGCCCAAGCGCTTTAGGTTTAGGCAGTGATGTGTTCTGTAGGAGCTGTTGTTGGCAAATTTGGCTATCTGATTGTCGCAGGTTGTCATTTTATTGATTTCTGTTGTGGATAAGTTAATCAAGATTGGTGAAGCGTACAGTAGTATTGAGAGAAGGTGTGTACGTGCAATTGTAGTTCTAGCATTATGGGTCAGGAATGCTTTATGTTTGTAGAGGCTACCTAGCTTTTTGTTAGTATTTTTAATGGCCAGATTAATGTGTACATCAAATTTTGAGCTTATTGTCAATAGTAATACCTAGTAGTTTTGTCTGGGCTTCTAGCGATATGGGGTACCATTATTAGAGTGGATAGTAAAGGTGCAGGTGGGTGCAGTTGTAGTTGAGGGATGAAATAGCAGGAGATTGGTTTTTTTGGGGTTGAGTATCAAGCTATTCTCAGTGAGCCATGTTTCCACTGAGTGAAAGTTATCCTGTGTCTTTTTGTGGGGGTCTGGTAAAGTAGGGGCATTACATATTATAGTTGAATCATCTGCGTATTGTATAAGGCTTGAACCTTTTGCAACTGAGTGGAGATTATTTGTAAAAATTGAGAACAGCAAGGGGCCCAGTATAGATACCCGAGGTACTCCCGAGTGTTACAGGTAAGAGTGGAGACAAGTTATTATTCCATAGTACTGCCTGTTGTCTATTGTTGAGGTAGTTTTTAAACCAGGAGACTGATGAATTATCTAAGCCTAGGCTTACAAGATGGGAGATTAATTTTTTCACTTGTGAAAAAGTCAGAAACCTACATAAAAAATGTATGACAAACGAATGATTTTCAGAGGGTTAATGACTACAGAACATGATATATAAAGTTAATATGCATGCGCTGATAAACTATACAAGGATGTTTATTGAGATACATTTTGGAGAATAGTACATGTAAACTTAACTAACAACTGGTATATAAGCTTCATAGGTCTACAGGGGACTCGCAACACTTCAGGCACATCAGCAATGTAGATTAAATCTGTATCCCTGAAAACAAGCTATATGTAATCTGTTATTGTATAGAAAATAAGCATGACTGAAACACAGTTTTCTGTAACAAGTAATAAGGTACTTAGGTCACATGACGGTGACAGTAGCATTGTACTTGTAGATATCTTCTTTCAAAACTATATTAAAGGTATTCTTTTTAAGAGTGTATCTTAAGGTATGAGGTAGCTTGTTGAGTAGTTTGCCATTGTGTATGGGGACAATGAGGATCTCCATGGCTATCCCTTGTTTTGGGTTTGTAGTAATTATCTGGTGCAAGTTCTTAATATTCTGCTTCCTGTGGTACCACACTACAGTATTAGCCAGGGCAGGACACTTAGAGGTACACACCAGTTTATAAGTAAATGTCATCTCAGTTAGGGATGCATGCTGGTTAAATACCAACTATTTGAAGCTATGAGTGGCTCAGCAGTGGTGTGTTCTACAGTGATGTCTTGCATTTGACCAGCGTGCCCTCTTGTAAGTCAGCTTGAGTTTATGGAGCAGTGGAGCTTGTAGCGCAAAATATGCTGAGAATATTGAAGTAAAGAGAGGAAGTACATATTGACAGTAGATAATTCAGTACCATAGAAGAGAAATTACTAGCTTTTGGTTATTTTAGGGCAAAGCATTATTGCATACATTTTTTAAACCATAATTGATTAGCAGTGTGAGGGCGGCTGCGGTGGTGCAGCTGTTAGCATTGCTGCTTCACAGCAAGAGGTTCTTCGATTCGATCCTCAGCTGGAGTGCCTTCTGTGTGGAGTCTACATGTCCTCCCTGTGGTCGCGTGGGTTTCCTCCGTGTGATCTGGTTTCCTCCCACATCCCAAAGACATGCTGTAGGTGGATTGGACACTCTAAATTGGTCCTAGATGTGAGTGTGTGCGTGTGCCCCTTCTGTGGAAGGCTGGGCGCTGGGCTGGCAACTTCACACCGTAAAACTGCACTACCAATCATGAGCAGACAGGTGATCCACTGTGGCGACCCCTAACCAGGAAAAAGCCGAAAGAAGAAGAATTGATTAGCTGTGTGAGACCAAGCAGTTTTGTTGAAAGACTATTTCTTCAGTGGGTGACTTGTCAATAAGGGGTTAAAGTAAGTCGTTCTTTTGGTGGGATGGAAGTATTGAAACAATAATTTGATCTTTGCTTGAGATGAGCACAGTTTTGATCTTAGTAGCATTAGGGCAAAGTTCTGTTGTTTTATAGAGCCTTTATTCTCTGTTTTATGTGTGTGTGTGTGTGTGTGTGTATATATATATATATATATATATATATATATATATATATATATATATAAAATATGATGTTATGTAGTCCAATCTCGCCTACATTCTTACCCGTGGGTTCGGAGCCGAACCTCGGCTCCGACTCAGCCATACTCTAGCTTGAAGTCTTTCAATTGGCTGGGCTAAGAAGGTATCCCATGCTGCACTGCTCCCTTTCCCCAGATCTCGTTTGCCGCTCGTATAGCTCGGACGTGGTCTCGCTCTTGGCTGTGGCTAAGTATCACTTTGTCTTTATTGATAGTTTATTGCTTCAAAAAAAAAAAAAAAAAAAGCTATTTTCATAGCTGTGTGTTGTGTGTGTGCACTGGTCTAACCCTTGGTAAAAAAATTTTTCTGGTATTATTGTCTTTTGTGGTGTCCCACTGACTGTTTCCCCTACGGGCTAGGCCCGTTTCAGTTAGAGGACCTAGTCCGCCCCTTCTTCTCTGTTGCTTGTTAGTGGTAGTAGGTACCTATCCTTCAGGCTAGGACCGTTTAAATTAGAGGACCTAGGCTTTCCTTGTGTTCCTGTTGAGACCGATTAAGTTAGAGGTCTTGTGTAATTGTCTGTTGTGTTTTTGCTTAGTTCCCGCGCTTTATAGATTAACGGTTGACTGTTAACAGTTGGTGTTTCTCTCATTATGTCTAAGGATACGAAAGAGCATAGGCTCTCAGTGTACTAAATGTGGTTATAAGATGTCTATCACTGATGGACACTCTGTGTTTATTGTCTGGGGGCTATTCACCTCCAGGAATCTTGTACTTTTTGCCATGCATTTAGCCCGCGTGGTCTTCAGGAGAGGAAGAACAAACTAATTTTAAAAGGACTTTTGAAACCCTCCTTCGAGGAGGATTTGGGAAGGGCTTCTAAATTTAAGTCCTCTCCCCCTAAGGCTAAAACTTCTAAGGCAAAAAAACGTTCTCCGGCTCCATCTGTATCCTCGGAGCCTCCGGAGAAAGTAGTGAAATCTACTGTGGCATCCTCAGCTCCAATGTCCTCGGAGCTGCAGGAAGTTAGTATATTGACTGAATCTGCTTTGGCTCCAAGTCCCTTGGAGCCGATTGTGGAGGTGGTAGTTCAGAGCCGGTCTCCAAATTTTAGGCCGGTCTCTGCTCCTCGTAGGTCTCTTTCGGAGAGGAGGTCTAGATCTCCTTCCTTATCTTCTAGGTCCTCCAGGACTCTTTCAGATGTGGATGTAGACAGAGTGGTGCAGAGACTTCTCCAGTCAACGATTCTGGCAAAATCGTTTTCGGCTCCAGCCCAGTCGACTCCGGAGCCTGTCAACCAACCAGCGTTGATACTTCCGATCGAATCTCAGCTTTCAGAACCTGGGTGGTCGGCACTGTCGGATGTCCCTAGGTTGGCTCCGATGGCCCATCCTGGCTTATCGACTCCGGCTTCAGCTCCGACACTGTCGGCTAGGTCCACGGGGTCCAGGACTCACGGTTCCTCGGTCGGACCCAAGGGGGAGGCCCCAGGTCGCTTTTCAGTTCCTAGCCTCCCTCTCGGTGCATCGGCGCGGGGAAGCCTGACCCCTGCTTCGGACCTTGTCCCTTCTGCTTCGAGGTCTTCCACGGCTGGTCGATCTTCGGAGCCGGGGGGACCAACTTTCGAGGCCATGCGGAGCGCACTGGCCAGGTCCTCAGCGACATCATTAGGCGCTGACACTCTGTCCCCTCCAGCTCCGGTGCGGGTCTATGATTGCCCTCTATCTTTCGACAGCAGAGACCCAAGGCCTCAGGATACCCCCATGATTGGTCCCTATATTTCTGAGGGCCCCTCAGTGTTTTTGCCTGAGGAGCCACCCAGAAAAAGAATGTGCAAGAGGAAGCACATTGACTCCCAAGATGAGTCCCTCACGTCAGACACCGACCTCGAGGAATCGGAGGAGTCCCCCAAGTCATCCTCTGAGGATGTCTCTTTCTCTGACATCCTGGAAATTTTGAAGCAGAGGGGTGACTGGCCCTCCAAAGCTCCCTCTAAGGAGGAGTCTGTGTTCCTGAAGGCCTTTGGGGCTCAGCCCTTCGCCTCCTGGGTGTCTCCACCCTTCGGGCTTTTAGATCTGGTTTGTTGAAGGGTGTGGGAAACCCCTGACTCTCTGTGGAACCAGTCCCCAGGAGACCTAACAAATTCTTGTCTTCCCCCTCTGACAGAGTTTCTATCCAAGGGAGTTCCTGTAGATGCCATGGTGGTGGCAGCGGCCACCAAGAAGGAACTGGCTGAGACTTTGTCTACCGTCCATCCTCCTTACAAGGAGTCTAGGACCATGGACCGGTACGGGAAGCGTATGTTTTCTTCAGCGGCCTTTACACTGTGGCCACTGAATTACTTATCTCATTTTACACGGCTCCAAAGAGATCTCCTGAAAGAGCTTGGAGATACTCTACAGGGTAACGTTTCTGATGCGGTGGCTCAGAAGGTCAACGCTCAGATGTCTGCCCTTAACTCTATTGCTAACTCCTCCATGAGGCTGATCTCTTACGCAGCCGAGGCAGCGAGTTCGGGAGTTGCTCTTAGGAGACGCTCCTGGATGTCCCTCTGTAATTTCGCAGAGGCCTTCAAGTCTACGTTCACCACCGCCCCGTTTGATGGTTCCTCCTTATTCGGAACCAAGGTGAAGGACACACACACTAGGTGCGAGCAAGAGGGGAAAACTCTGTCTGCTGTGGGAGTCCATTTTCCCTACCCTCTAGGCCTTGTCCCAAGACCCAGAGGGGTGGGAAGATGTGGTTCAAAAAATCGCAGAGATTTTTTCATGACGAACAAGGTGAGTCCCCCTCCAGTGGCAGGTGAGGGGGTGGTAATTCTGGTAGACGCCGCCCTAGGAGCAGAGGAGGCCCGCGTAACCAGGAGACCACGATTCCTTTTGTGGTTCTCCCTACCAATGCTCGCGATGGGAGGCCCAACTGTGCATTTCCAGAGCCAGTCGGGGGTCGCATTTCACTATACGCAGAGGCCTGGCAAAGTATAACTCAGGACCAATGGGTATTAAAAATAATTTCCGGAGGATATCGCATTCCCTTCTCTTCAGCTCCCCCACCGATCAAAAAAATCCCAGACGTTCCACCCAATCAAAGGAATTCCGCAGCTTCAGAGGTTTTAAAGCTGCTAGAAAAAGGAGCCATCCAGCATGTCCCCCTCAGACCAGATCGGATTAGGGACTTACTCCAGATTCTTTTTGGTGCCGAAAAGAACAGGGGACCCGAGACCCATTTTGGATCTCAGCAGATTGAACACCCA
Organism: Protopterus annectens; assembly: GCF_019279795.1. Taxonomy (NCBI): domain Eukaryota; kingdom Metazoa; phylum Chordata; order Ceratodontiformes; family Protopteridae; genus Protopterus; species Protopterus annectens. Next base: position 593,841,881 of record NC_056727.1, on the reverse strand, counting down.
TGTAAAGAATTCCAAGTTCCGAATGGTCACGTTGCAATCTATTCTCCCATTGTTGGGAAAAGAAGTGTGGATGTGCTCCATCGACCTCAAGGATGCTTACTAACATATAAAGATGGACAGGGCATCCAGAAGAAATTTACGCTTCTGGCTGGGAGCCAGTCATTTTCAATTTCGCGCCCTGCCCTTTGGTCTCACAACAGCCCCCAGGGTGTTCACCAAATGCATGGCAGTGGTAACAGCTCACTTGAGACGTCAGGGATTCCAAGTGTTTCAGTACCTGGATGACTGGCTCCTTTCTGCCACCACCAGGCATCTACTCCTACAAACCAGAGACGCCACGATCAAACTGTGTCAACAATTAGGCATCACTCTAAATTGGGAAAAGTCTGCCTTGTTGCCCTCGCAGCGTGTCACCTTTATAGCCATCGAGTTAGACACCGTGCTCATGAGGGCGTTTTTACCAAGAGAAAGGATTCAAAGTTTACAGCAGCAGGTGTACGCATTACTCCCTTTGAGAAGAGTGAAGGCAAGATTGATCCTCAAATTGTTGGGCACGATGGCTGCTAAAATTATACTGGTTCCTTTGGCGAGGCTACACATGAGGCTCCTTCAATGGCTACTCTTCACCCAGTGGTCTCTGCAACTTCTTCCTCTTTCTCATTTCATAATAATCACAGACAGGTGCAAGCAAGATCTACACTGGTGGCTTCACACCAGCAACCTCGACGTGGGAAAACCCTTCGTTTCATCCCCTCCGGTTGCCACAGTGACCACAGACGCCTCCCAGATTGGGGGGGGGGGGCATTATCTAGGCAGGACAGTCCAAGGCACATGGCAGGAACACGAGATGCATCTGCATATCAATGTCCTGGAGATGAGAGCAGTTCTTCTAGCGTTTCAAGCACTTCAAAGCTTTCTTCCTCTCGGGACAATTGCGATCCACACAGACAATATGTTGGTGGTATGGTATCTAAACAAACAGGGAGGAACCAAGTTGTATCCTCTTTGCAGAGAGGCCATGCGAGTATGGCATTGGCTTCCCAACGTTTTCTTGTAGCAACGCACATTCCGGGGAAGTCCAGTGTGATTGCCGACAGGTTGAGCAGAGCTATTCTGATGCCTAACGAGTGGTCCCAGAACAACCAGGTTGCAGAGCAGATTTTCCGCAGGTGGGGTCAGCCTTGCTGCGACCTATTTGCCAGCCCCCTCAATACCAAATGCAGCAGCTACTTCACCCTTATCCCCCCTCAGGGGAAATCACCCAGGGATGCTCTAGTTCATGATTGGCCCTCCGGTCTACTGTATGCTTTCCCTCCTGTTCCTCTGCTGGCAAAGGTTATTCAGAAAGCGCAATCTTTGGGAAGCAAAATGATTCTGATTGCTCCACACTGGCCTCGTCAAATTTGGTTCCCCTTTCTCCATCCTTACCTAGTGGACGCCTCCTGGATTCTGGACCCTCAACAAGACTTTCTGACTCATATGTCAGGGCAGCTCCATCCCTCTCTTCAGATCCTCCGGTTGACAGCCTGGCTCCTCCACTTCCATCATTAATCAGGCTTCATCATTTTTCGCCGGAAGTGGTTCATATTCTGTCTTTCTCCCATAAGCCTTCCACCAGAAAAATCTATTCCAGCAAATGGAAGAGATTTTCCATCTGGGCGCATGCAAGACAAATTGATCCTTATACAGCCCCAATTTCGTCAGTCCTGGAGTTCCTTTCCATGCTTTTCAACCAAGGATCAGCGGCCGCAACTATTAAAGTCCAGTTGGCGGCTATTTCCACTTTTCACGTCGCTGATGAGCCTAGTTTCATGGCACACAGACTTTGTAAGGCATTCCTGAAGGGCACTATGCTGCTTCGTCCTCCAGTTTTTGAACCAGTTATGCCTTGGGACTTGAATTTTGTTCTACAATGTCTCACTTCACCCCCCTTCGAGCCTGCAGCCACTTGTGATTTAAAATATTTGACTTGAAGACGGTCTTTTTAGTAGCCATCACTTCAGCCAGACGTGTCTCGGAGCTTCAAGCCTTATCAGTTAGACCACCTTACTTGATTTTTCATAATGGTAGGCTTTCTCTCAGACCAAACCCTTCCTTTCTACCGAAAGTGGCTTCCGTCAGTAATCTAAACCAATCCATTGAACTACCTGTATTCTTTTCAGAGTTCTCGAACAAGGCATAATTTAGATTTCATCAGCTGGATGTGCACAGACAATTATGATTCTATTTACATAGAACGAAGGATCTCAGAAAATTGGATCAGATGTTTGTCTCATTTTCAGAAAACAGGATTGGGTCTCCTGTTTCCAAAGTCACTTTGTCTAGATGAATTTCCAGTTGTATTTCATTCATTTATGCTTCAAGTGGCAGGGATTTACCATTTCCAGTGATGGCTCATTCTACCCGATCTGTCTCTATATCTACAGCTTTTCAGGCCAGGTTGTCTATGGATGATATTTGTGCTGCGGCTACATGGGCATCTCCTCACACCTTTGTTACTCACTACAAGTTAGATTTGGTGTCCAGAGGCAGGTCTTCCTTTGGTTCCACAGTGCTCAGGAGTATTTTAAACTGAGCCTCCCAGGATTCAGGTGCTGGGGACGCTGTCCCATGGGTAAGAATGTAGGTGAGATTGGACTACATAACATCAAGAAGTTATGTACTCACCATAACGTTCGATGTATGTAGTCCATCTCGCCTCACATTCTTCTTTACCCCCCTCCTTCCCCCATCCTGGAGGACCTAGGGGTTAGGTATGGTTTCGAATTCCTTTCTGATCAGTATGTTCTTCCTTCTCTATATGTTGTTGTATGTGGAGGAGTGAATGATTAGCTCGCAGCAAATAAGATCTGGGGAAAGGGAGCAGTGCAGCATGGGATACCTTCTTAGCCCAGCCAATTGAAAGACTTCGAGCTAGAGTATGGCCGAGTCAGAGCCGAGATTCGGCTCCGAACCCACGGGTAAGAATTTGAGGCGAGATGGACTGCATACATCGAACGTTATGGTGAGTACATAACTTCTTGATTTATGTAAATGACCACTATTTTTAATTTTTGAAATTCACTGTCATCCAGGTAAATTGAAAATTGGTGCAGGTGTGTTTATAATGTTATGTTTTCTATTCCTTTTATAGAAGACACTGGGCAAGCTTGCAACATGTCTGGAACTGAGAAGTGCTGCTTTACAGGTACAGTTAAAGAGATACCTCTTCAGTAAGCATTATTTTCAAATCCTTACTTTTCATAGCTTACCATTTTAATTTGTATTTTTGAATTCTGCTCAAGTCAGCATATCAGCCAGGTGGCAGTAAACATAATTTAGTTGTAAAGATCATTTTAAAAAAGAGGCCAGTTTTAAAGTTACAGTCTGTGATTATTGTAAGGTTTTGTTATTGCTAACTGCAGACCAGGGATGATGGTCGTAGAATTTTGCACTGCACGTGAGGGGGCTCATTGCACAAAGCAGCCAAAAGCTCATTATGGATTCAAGTCAATGCAAGTCACATGACATCATGTGGACTTTGTTACAGGTAGTCCAGCACCACAATAGGATACTGTTTGAGTAGTGCTGTCATAGAATGAATGGCCAATGTACACAAACTCAAAAATAAGCCATTCTGCTGTAGCCTATGTCCACTGCCTTGACTGATGGCACTAGTCCACAGTACAGAGCCACATGTTAGGCAGCACAGCATAGCACTGTACAGGAACATCAGTGTGGGTCTGCACACAAAAGCACTCTATTATTCATCATGTAAATGGGAAAAAAAGGGATAGACAAAAAGAGTACAGAAGGGGAGTAAAACAAGCAGAGGGTTAAAACAGCACAAGCTTGAGCAATATAAGGAAGAGAGGTGTTAGAAGGATAGCTTCAGTTACCTTAATGAAATGAGAACAGTAGAAGGGGAATGTAATGATGCAGTGGTGCAGCAATAACATTGTCGCCTCACAGCAAAAGGTTCTCTGGTTCAGTTCTTGGCTAGGGTGCCTTCTGTGTGGAGTCTGCATGTCCTCCCTGTGTTCTTGTGTGTTTCCTCCGGGTGCTCTGTTTTTCTCCGACATCACAAAGACATGCATCTGGAGAGTTCCTCCCTGGGCCTCTGCTGAAAATTGGCTTTGTTCCAAGTTGGACTTTCCCAGTAAACAAATGTTAAATAAAAAATAGTAAATAAATAATAAAGGATGACATTGAGTAGGAATAGAGGCCGTAGGGCAGGTAGCAGGTGGGAGTAGAGCAACACAGTTACAGAAGTGGTGAACATACATAAAAAGCAGAATGGTAGTGGATGGACACAGGCAGGGGTAGGTAACTGTTGAGGGGGAGGACTAGACAATGAACAGTGGATGAGGAATGACACGTTAGTGAGGGATAACTCCAGAACAATGGTAGGGTGGACTGTTGGCTTGGGGGACTGCCAGCCCAGAAGATGGGGGGTAACAACCCCAGGCATTACTTACCAGGGTGGCTGAAGTCATTGGCCGGTTACTGCTCTAGTGACCTATTTGTCATCGCCTGCCAACTGCATGTTTTGTCATTGCCACTTCGGAATGCACTCCATGTTGCTAATGCAGGCATGTAGCTGCAAGCCCACCTTAGCAGCCACCAGTCTGTGCTGATGCCACTGCGTCACCAGGGGGATGCCCCATAATCCAGCTTCAGGCGAGTATTTTTTGTCCCTTTCTGAAAGGCTGAAACAGATGGCACCACTGAACCCCAACCATGTCACTTCCAGCAGATGGGCCTTCATCCCTTCCCTCAAGTGGCAGACGCAAAGGGTTGCAGTGACCCAGCAGCAGGTGCCACTGGTAGATAAGATGAGTATGACCTTGTCACCTCTTCTGCCTTAATTGGAGCTATATATAGGAGATGTAACGTGATACTATGCACAGAGAACATGAACAACATTGCGTCTTTACAAAGGAAATCTGTACAACTCAAGAGGTGCTCTATGATCTGTGGGAGCCGGCCATATTCAACCAGTCCTCCTTAGTGGCTGTAAAATAAAAGGAATTTCTGTTAAGTATAAGTGGTCAACACATAGCATACTGGAACTTAACTGGCATAAGAAAATTTACTGTACATCTCTAGCTTTATCTCTTGAGCCATTGCTTCCCACTGCTGAAACAGGAAATTACCTCAGATCCCCATAGCAATGACTGCACTGTTAGTCTGTTCAGGTGATATCTGTGGCATCAGATAGCACCCATGCTAGGCTGAATCAGGCAACAGCCTTTTCAATAGGGTCATCACACCACCCAGCCAGGCACTCCTTATAGTCCCTGTATGTGAAGGTCAGGAAAATTGTGGTCTCCATGGCACAAAGGTCAGGAGCCCTGCAAGTATCAGTTGAGGGAAGTAGTCATGGCCATTCAGATGGTCAGCTCAAACAACAGCATGATAAACCTGTGTAAATGGATGCATGCTCCTAAATTATGTAGTGTGCAACATAGTGCTGCTCTGTGGAACATCATTACACCCACTTATTGGACTAATGGATGTATATAGATGTCACATGCCTTGTGCTAAACTGTGCATGCCTGGCTTGTGTTGTTAGATATGGATAGCATAGTATACAGCCCAAGCAGTTCACAGCTAACAGTGCTATTTTGTTTCTTTAGCATTCTCTCCTGTGTAATTGGTCCATCTTAGCATAATGTAAAGGACCATCACCCTGTTAAACAAAGCTGCTGTAAAACATAATAGCAGAAAGTATTGGAATAACCATGAAAGTGCTGTGGACATGGAGCATCACAAAGAGAAGAAAGGCGACTGGGCTAGTAACATACCTGTTGCACCCCTGCCATGCGTGGGTTATCTATTAGGGTGAATGAGTGCTAGTGCATAGATGTTCTTCGTGTTTCACTGTTGCAGTCATCACCTGTGGGTTATCCCTGCTGTGGTAGCCCTCGGCCGGCCCAAATACCAGAATCAATGTTTTTGTGCGCTGGCTGCTGTCGCCTGTAGTCTGACATCAGGTCATCAGTACTATAAAGCAAGGCAGCTGACATCATTACATCAGTCTTTCTTGCCATGGAGCCCATAGCAGAAGCAGTTCACACGAGTGCCGGTCGCTACCAGAAGTTGAATTTCAGCAGAAAACGTCTAAAGCTAAGGTACCCAACTGGGGACCCTTTTTTCTTGCTCTAACTAATGTCCGAAAAAGTTAACAATTGTCTTGCTTGTGGAAAGCAGATTCCACGCCAAGACTTTCATTCTTACTGCATCACTTGTTTAGGCCCAGACCACAACGTCCCTCGTTGCCGGATCTGTACCCTCTTTAATGCGAGAACCATTCGCTGTAGAGCTCTTTTTGTAGATTATTTTCGTATGACGTCTTCGAATTCTGATATGGCGTCCATCAGCCAACAATCTGTCGACATTCCAAAAAAACATAAAGATAGAGACAGGACACACAAGGCTCAGCCTTCTGATGACGCTACTGCTAAGCAAGTCGTCACTTCTCCGGAATTCAGTGAGGTGATTTTGCAGCCCCTGATGCCCAACTTGCTTTCCATGCAGGCCTCTGCCGAGACCCTTTTGGAGTCCGCTATGCCAGAGAAATCCACTTTGTCTTCTGGGCTTTGGCTGTCTCTGCTTCGTTTGGGTCCGGAGCCACCACGCAGGTACCGACTTCTGAGGAGGCCTTTCGCACTACCGTTTCTAGACAAAAAACGTCTTCTCATCCGACTACTGCTTCTCAGAGACCGACAGATTCTCTCAGGTCTTAAAGCCAGGCCACGCCTAGGAAATCTGCTTCTATCCACCATCTTGCTACTGCTCCCCCACCCCAAGCACAAATGCTTAAAATGGCGGAGGATCTCATCTCCTTTATTGGAGGTACTCAGGCCCCAACTCCAAAAAAGAAAAGGCATCCTTCTCCAGAAAGTATGACAGACCAAGAGTCTGAGGAATCTGACCATTCTGCTTTTGAAGAGGAACAACATCCCTTAACTGTTTATGAGGATTCAGATGCAGAGGAATCCATCCCTTCTGCCTCCCATCCAGAGGATCTCTCATTTGGGGAAGCCCTTCACTCCCTCAGGGAACATTTTCAGTGGGAATCTCAAGACTTCCTACAGTCAAAGAAATGACTTAGAGAGTTTCTGGACCTGCCCCAGCACAGACCCCTGGCCATCCCACCTATTCTGGAAGTGGTGGATGATGTTTTCCATAAATCCAGCTTAGGCCCTGATGCTCTGCCTCCTGCTGCAAATAAGTCTGACATTTACTACAGAGTACCAGATTCTCACAAATACCTATGCAGGAACCTGCTGCAGACCCTGAGGTTATTACACTGGGGCCCAAAGGAGCTAAGACTAGTTCTGCCAAGAATCCTTTTATTTCTGACAAAGACTCCAGAGCTCTGGACAGATGGGGTAAGAAAGTATACACCTCTGGAATCTTAGCTATCAGAGCACTCATTTGTCAGTTCTGTATGTTGAAATATCAACAACACATTTGGGAACAATGAAAACAGAAGATTGCTACCTCTCCTGATGGTGCAAACTCAAAACAGCTGGCAGAATTACTAACTCTGCTTGTCAAGTGCCCAAGCACTCATTACAATATGGATATGACTCCCCAGAAGCCTCTAGCAGGGCAGTAGTGATAGGTTCTATTATTAGAAGACATGCATGGCTGCAGAAACAACCTCTCCCTGATCATGTCAAGTCTAAACTTATTGATGCACCACTAGATAAGGAACATCTGTTTGGGGAAAAAGCAGAAGAGGTGCTTAAAAAGATGGAAGACAAAGCAAAATCTATGCAAACAGTAAAAGATTTCTTTCAAGTTCAACCACCCAGATTCAGCAGGAACTTCCCCTCTAAGTACCGGGCCTTCCCTGCACCCAGCAGACAGGGCCAAGGTAAGCCCCGCAGGGACAGGACATACAGGCCCCTATCCCAGGGCCAGCAAAGAAGCAAACAATGGACCACTTCTGCCTCTAAGGCAGGGAGTTCTAAGCCAAGCTTCTATGGCAAGCACTCACAGTGACTCTCCCTCCCTCCTGTGCCCTCCTTTCACTCATCAAAAACTAGGAGGAAGGCTCACCCTCTTCAAGGACATTTGGGTCTTTATAACCAAGGACCAATGGATATTAAAAACCATTTCTCAGGGATACAGATTCTCCTTCAGCAAACTCCCTATTCCAAGAGGTTACCCAGACCTCCCCCCAAACCAGTGGGCAGAGGCATTAAAACAGGCCCAAACACTAGTATACCAGGGGGTATTAGAACCTGTCTCTCAAGATCAAACAGGAAAAGGTTTTTGCTCCAGACTATTCCTTGTTCCCAGAAAAGAGGGAACTTGGCACCCCATCCTGGATCTATCCAAACTGAACACCTCTTTGGTGGTCCCCAGATTCAAAATGCTAACCCTGCAGCAGCTCCTGCCTATGCTCGCACAAATTGCTTGGCTTGAGAGACTAGACCTAAAAGATGTCTACCTCCACATCCCCATCAGGGAATCTTGCAGAAAATTCGTATGCTTCAGAACAGGCAATCAACACTCAGTTCTCTGCTCTGCCCCTTGGCTTATCTACTGCTCCCAGAGTACTCACCAAATGCTTGGCCCCGGCTGTAGCATTGTGCAGGCAGAGAAATATACAGATTTGCCCTTACCTGGACGACTGCCTCATTCAGGTGGATAGCAAAGAAAAGTTGCTCCAGGACCTTCTCTTTGTCAAATCACTCTTAACTTCCCTAGGGTTCACCATCAACGAGAAAAAAATCAAAGCAAAACCCCATCAGGAAAATTGTTTTCCTGGGAGCTGTGCTAGACAGCAGCCCAAATGGCCTTGCTATCCCCAGAAAAGCAGAGTTTCCTGCCTTTCTACTTCACGCAGCTGGCTTCCAGAAGTCACCTCACTGCTAGGAAGTTCCTGCAAGCCCTGGTATACATGGCGTTTTGCATCTTTCTCATCCCTCTTTACCAGGCTTTACATGAGAAAACTTCAGAGGTAATTATGGAACCTTTGGTGTCAGCACTCTGTCCCTAGAGACCACTCTCCCACTGATCTCTTTCATAAGGGCCAAATTTCTCTGGTGGGCAGAGGCCTGTGCCATGAACAAGGGTCTTCCCTTCAACTTCCGCCCTTCCAGCCAAGACCATCACCACCGACGCCTCAGACATTGCTTAGGGCACTCACCTAGCAGGCAGGTGTACCCAAGGCCTTTGGAATGCCCAGCAGCTTCACTTGCACATCAACCAGAAAGAAATGGTGGTAGTGCAAAAGGCTGTGACTTCCTTCCAACCCCATCTCAGGCCAGGAGTCCTCCTTATAAAAACAGACAACAGCACACTAATGTGGTACATCAACAAGCAGGGGGGCACCCAATCTTACCCCCTGTGCAGTTTAGTCATGATTCTGTGGCTTACAGCCACCATCATGGGGCTACACCTAATTGCCCAATACTTACCAGGGATCAACAACACACTGGCAGACCACCTAAGCAGAAACTTACTGGACCCCACGAATGGCAGCTCCACAGAGAAATCTTTCTGCAAATCACCCAGGAGTGGGGGACCCCAGAAGTGGACCTCTTTGCCTCGCACCTCAACCACCAGCTGCACAAGTTTTGTAGCAGGGAGTATCCCCTCCTAGCATGGAAGGTGGATGCCTTGACCTTCCTCTGGAGCTCCCTCTTTGTGTAGGCATACCCTCCTCTGCCCCTTATTCCCAAGGTTCTGATCAAAATAGGAGAGGAGAGACCAAAGGCCATCCTCATTTCTCCAGATTGGCCCAGACAGCATTGGTACCCCTTACTATGCAGTCTGATTTTACAGCCCCCAAAGCTGCTTCCACTGAAGTCAGACCACTTGACCCAGGAGAGGGGGAAAGTACTACATCCAGACCTACAGACTCTCAAATTTTCAGCATGGCTTATACACTAAAAACTAACAAGGAGTCCCTGTTAAGCAAACAGGTCCTGGACATCATCACAAAGGCCAGGAGGCCCAGCACAAGAAAATCATATGCAGGAAAATGGAAAAGATTCTGGTCCTGGAAACAATCAAAAGGGAACAGCACCTCCTGACCTTCCATCCATCTCATCCTGGATTACTTAGCAGAGTTGTTCAATAGTGGCCTCTCTTTCTCCTCTATTTAAATCCATGCCTCGGCCATCGCTGCCCCTTATGAGTCAGACCTACCACTCGTCTCTCATCCTTTGATTAAGCAATTCCTCAGAGGGGCTTGTAATATCAGGCCTCCCAGAAGGTCTCAACCACCACCCTGGGACCTGAATTGTGTTAGAGAAACTAACCTCACCTCCTTTCGAACCTGCCACTTCAACAGAATTAAAATGCCTCTCTTGGAAGACTACCTTCCTACTAGCTATCACCTCAGCCAGAAGGGTCTCGGAACTTCAAGCCCTCATGGCTGTCAAGCCCTTCATAATTTTCCATGCAGACAGAGTTTCAGGACTAACCCCACCTTTTTGCTCAAGGTGGTATCTGATGTGACTCTTAACCAGGCCATACGACTTCCCACATTCTTTCCCAACCCTCAAAACAAGGGGGGAAGAATTCTACACTCACTAGACATGTATAGACAACTCTGGTAGTATCTGGATCGTACTAAGCCATTCAGAAAAACAGACCAGCTTCTTGTAAGCTTTGCCCCAGGGGCAGAGGGGAAGCCCATCGCCAAACAAACCATTTCTAAATGGATTTCACACTGTATCCTTTTTTGCTACAGACTCCATGGGGAAACCCATCCCCAAGTCTATCCGTACACACTCCACTAGAGCAACCTCCACTTCCACTGCCTTCCTCAGAGGGAGTACCTACCAGGGACATCTTGGAAGCGGCCACCTGGACCTCTGTCCATACCTTTACAAAGCATTACCACCTACCTCTCTTTTCTAAATCTAGGGCAGGGTTTGCTTCTGCAATTCTGCAGGGCCTCCTGACCCATACCTAGGACTCAACCTATCCTTCCACCCTTTTCCTCAGCTTTGGGAGTCCTCCCACAGGTGATGACTACAACAGTGAAACACGAAGAACATAGTACAGTTGTGTACACTTACCATAAATGTAGATGTTCGAGTGTATTCACTGTTGCAGTCTTGGTTTCCCTCCCTCCGTCCCCCATTTAACATCTTCCCCTAAGCGACACAAGCTTCCCAAGGTGGCTTTTAGCCACCAGGACCACTTCTCTCTTTTCCCTTGTGCTTCTGACGGGTTAGGGCAAGAAAAACTGATGTAATGACGTCGGCTGCCTTGCTTTATAGTACTGACGACCTGACGTCAGACTACAGGTGACAGCAGCCGGCGCACAAAAACATTGACTCTGGTTTTCGGGCCGGCCGAGGGCTACCACAGCAGGGATAACCCACAGGTGATGACTGCAACAGTGAATACACTCGGACATCTACATTTATGGTAAATGTACACAACTGTACTTTTGTGCAACTGACAAATATACAAGAGTGGGCCATATATGGGGATTTCATCAGAGATATGGCACATGATGGGGTGGTAATGCAGAATACAGTTACATGAAATCGTGTAGGTGCCAAACTACCCAGATATGCAAACAAGTCGCATGCAGGAACACCATATATCATAGCTGTGTATTCTTGTGTGTGGAACAGATACAGTGGATATAGGATATTGTATGGTATACCATGGCATATACATAGAGTGAGGGAATTGTGAAGGGCCTCCTTACTGGCAGGGTATATTATCTTTGTACAAAGGGCAAATCCTGTAACTACAGATGCTACCCTGGTGGGTACAATAGGAGGAGGCCATGGACAGCATCAGATGCATGGCATAGCTTTGCCAGTGCAAATGACATTTTGTCTGTAGGTGTACATGTATGGATATGTCCACTTAGGTGAGGGAACAGCTTGAAATATTTGCAAGCCAGAAAAATGATGTGCTGTTGTAGGCAATGATGTGCTGTTGTAGGCTGTACACATGTCTGACATGCATCTACTGGCCAAAAGTAGCACTGATAAGCATGGGAGGACTAAATCTGCCGATTGTGTAGATCTATTGGGAGACATCAGTGCTCACCTGGAGAATGACAGAGATGTTCTTCGTGTTTCACTGTTGCAGTCATTACATTTGGGTAATCTGCTGGCAGGTTGCCATCAGTTGGCCTGATCAACAAAGTCTTGGGTCCTGCGTCGGTTGCTGTCTCTTCTTCTGTGACGTCAGGGGTATAAAACATGCTGCTGACGCCATTACATTAGCCTTTCTTGCCGCGCGGTGCCCGAAGCAGAAGCAGTTCGCAAGTGCTGGTCAGCCGACTCCTGAAATTTTCGTTTTCGAGTTTCAGATCCGAAGTCTTCAACTAAAAGCTAAGTACCCTGTTGGGGAAACTTTTTCTTGCTCCTTACCAATGTCAGTAAAAGTTAATAATTGCATTACTTGTGGGAAGCAAATAGCTCATAAGGATTTCCATTTGTACTGTATTCCTTGCCTAGGCCCTGACCATGACATACCTTGCTGTCCGTTCTGTGCTTTATTTAATCAATGCACTATTAAACTTCGGTACATTTTTGCTTCTAATTATTTTGGCTCATGCTTTAATTATCCAGCAGTGTCGGTTAGCAATCCGTCTACCGGAATACCTAAAAAACGCAAAGAAAAAGACAGAGACAGGCCGTTGAGGTCCACAACTGCTGATGACGCTTCTCCTAAGCCAGTCATCGTTCGCTGGTACTCAGTGAGGTGCTTTCGCAGCCCCTGATACCCACTAATTCTGATTCACAGACCTCTACCGAGACCCATGCCACGAGATGCTTCAATTATGGAACCCACGGATGTCTCTATCTTGGGTGGGTCCAGAGCCGCTGTGCAGGCACCGGCTTCTGAGGGTGTTTTCAGGCCTACATATTTGCACATTAGATCGATGCCATCTTCAAAACTAAGGCCAAAATCTTGACCATTGTCTAAAAAACAGACCCATAGGCCACATGTGCAGGCCCCTATGCCTAAGAAACAAATGATCAAAATGGCTGAAGATTTAATTACTCTGATCAGGGGTAGTCAACCCCCTCCCTCTTCTAAGAGGCCTAGGCAAGATATTGACTACGAATCTTCTGAACAGGATTCTATTTCTTCTGATTCTTCTAATGAACAGGAATTGTCTATACCTACTTATGAGGACTCTGATGCAGAAGATTCCATTCCTTCTGCTTCTCCCCCTGAGGATTTTTCTTTTGGGGAAACTTTGCATTCCTTAAGGGAACATTTCCACTGGGAAAGTCAGGATTTTTCTGAATCTAAAAAGAGACTTAGGGATTTTTTTCTCCTTCCTCAGCATAGGCCTTTGGCTTTACCTCCTAGACATTGTTGATGATGTTTTTTCAGAATCTAGTATGGCTCCTGATTCTCTGCCTCCAGCTCCTTGTAAGCCAGACAGATACTACAGGGTTCCTGACTCCCACAAATTCCTTTTCAAAAATCCTGTTGCAGATCCTGAAATCATTTCTCCGGGACCCAAAGGCATTAAGGCTTCTACTGCTAAAAATCGTACCCCTTCTGATAGAGATTCTATGGCGCTGGATAGATGGGTAAAAAGGTTTACACTTCTGCAACCTTGGCAATCAGGGCTTTAAACTGTCAATTTCATATGCTTAAATATCAGCAGCATATCATGGGACTGCTTAAACAGAAAATAATGTTAATTTCTGACCGTATGGAAAATAAAGATTTACAGGATCTATTGCATTCAACTGAACACATTGGAAAACATGCTTTGCAGTGCGGTTTTGATTCTTTGGAGGCCTCTTGCAGGGCTGCTGTAACTGGGTCTGTGCTTAGAAGGCATGCTTGGCTCAAAGAGCAATCTCTACCTGATCACGTTATAGAAAAATCGTTGGATGCTCCTTTACAACAGGACCGTCTCTTTGGTAATAAGGCTGAAGAAGTTCTAAAAAAGATGGAAGATAAAGCTAAATCTATGCAAACTGTGAATAATGATCGGAGTGCTTCCCTTCCTCTAACCACCACCTTACAATATGCTGATGACTCTACACTAATCTGTGCCGCTGACTCCACTACCGAACTGCAGACCAATACCCAAAATGTTTTTAACTTGGTTGAAAATTGGTTCCACAACCGCCATCTCCTCCTCAACCCTAACAAAACTAAGATGTTCTTCATCTCACATTGCTGCAGTCCTTACTTATGGGTAGTCCGCTGTCCTCGGTCGGCCCGAATACCAAAGTATTAGGCTGACGTCGGTCATGGGCGCCTAGATCTGACATCAGAGCGTCAGGGTATAAAGGCGCATGATCGACATCATATCCTCAGTCTTTTTTGCCGCATGGTCCGATGCAGAAGCAGCGTTGCAAGTGCCGTTCGGCGTTCTGAAATTTTTCGTTTTCGGAGTTTCAGACCGATACCAAGTTGGGCTAAGTACCCCGTTGGGGAATATTTTTGTTTTTTCTTGCCTCAGTTACTTACCGGATGTCAGAAAAAGTGAATAATTGTATTTCTTGTGGGAAACAGATACCGCATAGGGATTACCACTCGCTTTGTATTCCTTGTTTGGGACCGGAGCTCGACGTAGTCGGGTGTCGATTTTGTGCTAGGTTTAATAAGCACACTATAAAACGGAGGTTAGATTGCGCTAGGTTAGTCTTTGGCAAGAGGTGTAATTATAATATGCCGTCGGATGTTCCGACGCCTGCTTCTACTAAGAAGCGCAAAGACAAATCTTTAAAGCCTAGGCAGGATGATTCGTCCGTTTCGGACGCTGGACCTTTAGAAGCTACAGCTGAACAGGTGGATCCGGCTGAAGTTTCTGTTGAGTCCCAAGGGGAAACTTTGATTTTACAAGATGTGGCCTCTCCGGTTACTATTCTCCCTTCTATGCCTAAGGTGGTTAGGCCTTCTGCTACTGTTTCTAAGGCTCCTTCTAAGGGCAGGTCTGTTTTGCCTTCCTCTGGTGTCAGTTCTGGTTCTTCAGGGTCTGTGCCTAAAAATCACATGCTTAAAATGGCAGAGGATTTGATTACTTTTATTAGAGGTTCTATTCCCCATCCTGATAAGAGGCCCAGGATGGAGCCAGAGTTGGAAAGTTTGGAGCAGGCCTCAGATGATTCAGTCTTCTGCTGAAGACATTCAAGATTTCCCTCCTTATTCTGATTCTGATGCAGAGGATTCCACTTCTTCTGCTTCTCCTCCAGAGGATTTTTCATTTTCAGAAACTCTGCATTCCATGAGGGAGCATTTTAAGTGGGAGAAACAGGATTACTCTGTATAAGGGTCCTAGGGCGGACCCAGAAACTATTAGTCAGGGGCCTAAGGGTGTTAGAGCCTCTGTTGTTAAGAATCCGGTTCCTCTGGATAAGGAAGCTAGAGCTTTGGATAGATGGGGTAAGAAGGTGTATACCTCTTCTACTTTAGCAATGAGATCTTTGAACTGCCAGTTTCATAGGTTGAAGTATCAGAATTTCCTTCTTTCTCAGCTAAGATCTAAAGTGGATGCTTTGGCAGAGGGCATAGAGTGTAAAGAATTGCAGGATTTAGTGCATGTTTCTGAACAGGTGGGTAAGCACTCTTTGCAATGTGGTTCTGATGCTTTACAGGCTTCTTCTAGGGTGGCTGCCACTAGTTCAATTATTCGTAGGCACGCCTGGCTTAAGGATCAGAATTTGTCTGAGCATGTTAAGTCTAGAATTCTGGATGCCCCTTTACAGTCTGAAGTTTTGTTTGGTCCTCCTGTGGAGTCAGTCTTAAAGAAAATGGAAGACAAGGCTAAGTCTATGCAGACTGTTAAAGATTTTTTGCAGGTACAACCTCCAAAGTTTAGTAGAAATTGGCCTACTAAGGGGTGGACGTACCCTACTTCTGATTCTCAGTCTAGGGGTAGATCTAGGCTTGGTAGGGGCAGAGCTCAGAGTACCTTCAGGCCGAGACAATGGAGTTCGCCTGCTCAATCTGCTGGTGAGGGCAGGGGCCAGTCCTTTCGTAAACAGGCCCAATGACCTGCATTTTCAGCTGCCAGATTCTTCTTGCCGGGCAGCTCCTTTGGGAGGAAAGTTGGCTCTTTTCAAGCAAAATTGGCATTTAGCCCAATGACCTGCATTTTCAGCTGCCAGATTCTTCTTGCCGGGCAGCTCCTTTGGGAGGAAAGTTGGCTCTTTTCAAGCAAAATTGGCATTTAGTCACCCAGGACAAATGGGTATTGGACATTATAAACCGAGGTTACAAGTTCTATTTCCACACCATGCCTCCTTTCAAAGGCATGCCAGACGCCCCTCCTCGGCAAAGGATAGAGGCTCACAGACAAATTTCTTTACTTCTTCAAATAGGAGCTATACAGCCAGTTCCTCTGTCAGAAGTGGGCCTAGGATTTTATTCTCGCCTGTTTCTACTTCCAAAGAAAGGGAACACGTGGAGACCAATTTTGGATTTATCTATCCTCAACACTTACCTGGACATTCCAAAGTTCAAGATGCTGACTTTACAACAACTTTTACCTCTGTTGGGAAAAGATCACTGGATGGTTACTCTGGATCTCAAAGAGGCTTACCTTCATGTTCCTATCAGGCCCAGTTGCAGGAGGTACCTGCGTTCTCTGCATTGCCCTTTGGCTTATCTACTGCGCCCAGAGTGTTCACAAAGGTTCTGGCTCCAGTGATAGCATTTTTCAGACTAAGAGGAATACAGATTTATCCTTATTTGGACGACTGCCTGATTATTGCACAAGAAAAGGACGAACTTCTTCCTCATCTACAGTATGTGATGGTGGTGTTAAGATGCCTAGGGTATTCTGTGAACGAAACAAAGTCCAGTCTAGTACCCTCTCAGGACATGTGCTTTCTGGGTGTGAGACTGAATACAGCTTCCCAGATGGCCTTTTTGACCCCGGACAAACAAAGAAGCCTTTCTCTTTATTTCCAGCAAATGTCTCTACGGTCCAGGCTGACTGCAAGGACAGTCCTTCAAGCCTTGGGGTTCATGGCATCTTGTATTCTGGTGTTTCCCAATGCCAAATTGCATATGAGGAAGCTTCAATGGTATCTCAAAAATGTGTGGACACAGCACTGCCAAGATCTAGACACTGTCATTCAGATAATACCTTGCATTCAGAAGGAGTTTTTGTGGTGGGCTCAGGAATGTCACCTAAACAAGGGACTCTCTGTGACCCGGCCAGAGGCGAGTCAGATTCTAACGACAGATGCCTCGGACAAGGCTTGGGGAGCACACCTCAATGGAAAATGGGTGCAAAACACGTGGCCTGTCAAACTCCAACATTTGCATATCAACTTGAAGGAAATGTTAGCAGTCCAGTTTGCATTGATGGCTTTCAAAGATTTACTTCACCCAAGGCAGGTGTTGACTCAAACAGACAACACTACTGTCATGTGGTACATCAACAAGCAGGGGGGAACCCATTCTTACCCTCTTTGCAGGCAAGCGATGATTCTGTGGGAAACTGCTCTCAATCTACACCTCAATCTTCAGGCAAGGTTTCTACCAGGAGCACAGAACTCCTTAGCAGATGTATTGAGCAGACAAATAGTGGATCCTCACGAGTGGAAATTGGATCCTCATGTATTTCAACAGTTGACAGTGTTATGGGGAACTCCAGACATAGATCTGTTCGCTTCTCCTCTAAATTACCAGTTGCCAAAGTTTTGCACAAAAATGTTTCATCACACAGCTTGGAAGGTGGACGCTCTATCATTCAGTTGGAACAATCTGCATGTATATACCTTTCCACCTCTGCCTCTTCTTCCCAAGGTACTTTTGAAGGCCAGACAAGACCAGCCAACCATGATTTTGATAGCACCGGATTAGCCTCGACAACACTGGTACCCACTACTGAGGAGTTTAGTACGAGAACCTCCATGGCCTCTGCCTTTGATTCCGCACCTTTTGTCACAAGAGGACAGTCACTTCCTCAATGTCAAGATACAGTCTCTGCATCTAACAGCCTGGCATATTCTGTTTTAGACTCTGGAAGGTCTCAGCTTCCACAACAAGTTTTGAATGTTATTTTGGAGGCCAGGAGGCCTAGTACCAGGAAAGTTTACTGATAAATGGAGGAGATTTTTTATTTGGAGCAAAGGAAAGGACCTTGATGTCTCCAAACCTGATTTAAGTGTTGCTCTTCAATATCTTACTGAGCTATTGGACAAGGGTTTGTCTTTCTCCTCAATAAAGGTTCATGCTGCAGCCATTTCTGCTCACTATGATTGTGACCCTCCTTTATTCTCTCATCCTTGGTTTAAGCAATTTCTTAGAGGGGCAAAGAATATAAGACCCCCACGTAGAGCTCCTACTCCTGCTTGGGATCTCAATTTTGTGTTGGAAAAACTTACTCTACAACCTTTTGAGCCTGCAGCTACTGCCGAGTTAAAGTATTTGTCATGGAAAACTGCTTTTTTGTTGGCCATTACCTCTGCAAGAAGGGTTTCTGAATTACAGGCCCTCATGGCAGTGGAGCCTTTCCTGATTTTTCATAAGGATGGGGTATCTTTACGTACTAATCCTTCCTTTATGCCTAAAGTGGTTTCTAGTGTGGCCTTAAATCAAACTATTCATTTGCCTACTTTTTATGCAAACCCCCAAAATAAAGGGGAGAAACTTTTGCATACTTTGGATATTCACAGGCAGTTGCGTTTTTATTTGAGCAGAACCAAGGAGTTCAGACAGTCTCAGCAATTGTTTGTTTCTTTTGCTTTGGGTTCACAGGGTAAACCTGTTTCAAAACAAACTATTTCTAAATGGATTGGGTTTTGTATTTCTTTCTGTTATTCCCATCATGGTAAGGAGATTCCTGCTGGAATCAGGCCTCATTCCACTAGGGCTACTGCTACTTCTACGGCCTTTCTAAGGGGGGTAGCTACAAAAGACATTTTGGAGGCAGCTTCTTGGAGTTCAGTGCATACCTTTTCTAAACATTACCACCTTCCTCTTTATTCTAAGTCAAGGGCTGGATTTGCCACTGCAATTTTACAGGGCATTTTAGCGGCCCCTAATGGTTTATGATTTTTGCCATCCTCCCTTTCCCGTTGCTTTGGGATTCTACCCATAAGTAAGGACTGCAGCAGTGTGAGATGAAGAACATAGTACAGTTTTGTACCTACCATAAATGTAGATGTTCGAAGATCCACATTGCTGCAGTCCAATTTACCCTCCCTCCTTCCCCACTGTAGTTTGACTTGGTGCTATGCTTTAGGTGATGGTTGTTGTTGGGCATGTTTTTGGGAGGTATTCTGTTTTTGGCTGTGGCCTTTCTGGTTTGGCCTTCTGACATCTGGGGCAAGAAAAGACTGAGGATATGACGTCGATCATGCGCCTTTATACCTTGACGCTCTGATGTCAGATCTAGGCGCCCATGACCGACGTCAGCCTAATACTTTGGTATTCGGGCCGACCGAGGACAGCGGATTACCCATAAGTAAGGACTGCAGCAATGTGGATCTTCGAACATCTACATTTATGGTAGGTACAAAACTGTACTTTATTGTTGTTTACTCCTACACAAAAGTCTTCCCCTATCTATTTCACAGTTACATCCAAAAATGGAACTATAATAGCACCAGACACAACCACCAAACTTTTGGGTGTAACAATTGACAATCTTAACTTTGACTCGCACATTAATTTGACCATTAAATCAGTAAATAGAAAACTTGGCTCCCTTTACAGGTTTAAAACCTTTCTTACTCCCTCAGCTGGGACCACTATTGCCCAGACACACCTTATATCCACCCTTCTCTATGCCTCTCCCATCTACTCTAACCTTTCCAAAAGCAATCTGAACATACTATCAACCTCATATAATAATATTGCTAGATTTGCTACTGGTTCCGCATTTCATACCCATCACTGCCAAAACCTTAAACAACTAGGATGGCTGGAATTACACAATCAGTTTCTTCTTCAGCAACTTATAATTACCCATAAGATCTTATATCATCCAATAAACTCTCCCATACTCTGTAACATTATCAAACCTTATAAAAATCTTACAACACTGTGTTCAGCAAGCAAGTTACCAGTAGCCTCCATTAAATCCAGCAATAAATCTGGGGACTGCCTATATACTAACTTTCTTGGAACTAACTGGAACAAACTTCCATCTAATCTTACATCACTTACATCAACACCCCTTTTTAAGAAACAACTAAGAACTTTCCTTGTATCCCAGTGGCTATGCCCATGTACGAATCCTGACTGACCTGCTGTTTCTTTCTTGCCTATCACCTCTATGTTCTTATTATTCTTACCAATTTCCTTTGTACTTTTCAGTATCACCCTGCAAGTATGTAACTTTTTCTAGTAACAAAAAGTACTTAAACTCTCTGTTTCAATAAAATACTTCTACTCCCTCTTTCCTTACCAGCTCTGACTCATCTCTTATGCCCCTCTCTGAGGGCTTTAGTTGACAACTTGCTTAACAGACATACCCCTATGTATCTCCTTATTCTACCTCTCAGTGATATCCTGTTGTAATTCTGCTTATTTAAAAAGTTTTTAGGGTAAACAAATTGTCATCTTTGTTCTCAATGGAAATGTCTTGTATTCTTTCTCACCTGGCTACACCTGTGTAATGGAGCTATTTTTCTCCAATTTGTTGCTAATATATTGTTTTTTTGCTTATTTTAGATTCAATTTAACATTTTGGAAATTGAAGTATGCTTTAACTTTGTAATTTTGGAGCTTTTCTCCCCGGGCCTCTACTGAAAGTGGACATATATCCAGTTGGACTAGCCCGGTCAACAAATGTAAAATAAAAAATATAAATAAATAAAAGTGCAACCTCCAAGATTTAGTAGGTACTGGCCTATTCTGGTCCTTTCCAGTCCCTTCGAGAGCCACTCAAACCAAACCCAGACTTTCCAAAGGCTCCATGTTTCAGTCCCAAAGGACTTTCAGAACAAAACATTGGGGTGCCTCCCCTTCCAGTTCTGGAAACAACAAGACACCTCCCTATGGTAAGCAATCTCAATGACTTCCCTTTACACTTACCTAGCACTTACCTGGGAAAACTGGCTCTTCATGCAAGAAACTGGCAACTTATAACCCAGGACAAATGGGTTTTAAATATAGTAACCCAGAGATACAGATTTCATTTCCACACTTTGCCAATTCCAAACAGATGGCCAGACCTGCCCCCAAATCAGTGGGCAGAGGCCCAGAAACAAGTACTTTCCCTCATGAGCATGAGGGCTATTCAGCTAGTACCAGAAGTGGAAAAGGGACAAGGTTTCTATTCAAGACTTTTCCTGGTACCCAGAAAAGACAAATCATGGTGTCCAATTCTGGTCTTATCTACTCTAAACACCTTTTTGAACATTCCAAAATTCAATCCCATGCTAGGCAAATATGCCTGGTTGGCAACTCTAGATTTAAAAGTGGCTTACCTGCATATCCCAATCGGAATCTTGCAGAAGATACCTCCACTTTAAAGCAGGCTACTTGCATTACCAGTTCTCTGCACTGCCGTTTGGCTTATCTACTGCACCCAGGGTTTTTACAAAGTGCCTGGCTCCAGTAATTGCATTTTGCAGGCAAAGAAATATTCAAATATATCCATACCTGGATGATTGCCTAATTCAGGCAGAAAACAGGGACATTCTTCTAAAACATCTGGTGTTTGTAAAAAGGGTTCTAACTTGTCTGGGGTACACTATAAACTAAAAGAAATCACAACTGGTACCCTCTCAAAAAATTACATTCCTGGATGCAAGCTTGAATACAAATGCCCAGATGGCTTTCCTTACGCCAGAAAAGCAAATTCATTTGGTGACTTACATCAAACAGGTGCCCACAAAAACCCTGCTATCTGCAAGACAGATTCTGCAAGTCTTGGGGTTCATGGCCTCCTGCATTCTTTTAATGCCATATGCAAGACTGCATATGAGGAAACTTCAGTGGTACTTAAAAAGTTTGTGGAATCAACATTGTCACAGCCTGGAAACAATGATTCCTTTCATACCTTGCCTGCAACTAGAGTTCCTATGGTGGGCAGAGGCCTGCCACCAAAACAAGGGACTGTCATTCACACCACCCCCTGCCACCCAAACCCTAACTACAGCCACATCAGACTATGCTTGGGGGGCTCATCTGGCAGGGAAGTGCATTCAGGGCAAATGGAGCCCAAATCAAATGCACCTTCCTATCAATCAAAAAGAAATGCTAGCTGTACAGAATGCACTGACAGCCTTCAAGGACTACCTTCATCCAGGACAATTAATGATAAAGACAGACAACACCACGGTTATGTGGTACATAAACAAGCAGGGGGGTACACACTCCTACCCCCCCTTTGCAGACTAGCCATGGCATTGTGGAACATGGCCTTGACCTATCAAGTACAACTACAAGCTCAATTCCTGCCAGGAAAGCTGAATACTCTGGCAGACGAACTAAGCAGAAATCTCATGGACCCTCACGAATGGAAACTGGAACCACAGATTTTCAACATGTTGACACGCAAATGTGGGAGCCCAGACATAGATCTTTTTGCCTCACCCCAGAACTATCAGTTGGACAAATTTTGCACAAGAACTCATCACAAAAAAGCCTGGAAAGTGGATGCTCTGTCCTTCAGCTGGAAATACCTATCAGTCTATGCCTTTCCCCCTCTGCCTCTGCGTTCCAAAGTTCTACTAAAAGTTAAACAGGACAAACCAAAAATGATTTTGATTGCTCCAGACTGGCCTCGCCAAAACTGGTACCCACTCCTGTGCAGTGTGTCATACCTTCCACCGTGGCACCTGCCTCAGACACCTTACTTACTGTCTCAGCAGAACAACCAAATTCTGCAAACTCGGCTCCAAACTTTGAATCTTGCAGCATGGCTAATCACCTAAATTCACCCTTAGCATCCCTCAGCAAACCTGTGATAGATGTCATTTTGGAGGCAAGAAGATTAGTACTAGAAAATCTTATGCTGACAAATGGAAAAGATTCTGTGCCTGGAATCAATCTCAAGGGATAACCACAACAGTGCCCAACATTCCTCAGATTTTGCAATACTTAACTGAGACGCTTCAAAAGGGCCTGTCCTTTTCTTCCATAAAAATCCATGCCTCAGCCATTTCCGCTCATTACAACACAGAACCTCCCCTCTTCTCTCATCCTCTGCTAAAGCAGCATCTCAGAGGGGCCAAAAATTTAAGACCACCCAGGAGAGCTCCAAACCTTGCCTGGTACCTCAGTTTTTTACTGGAGAAGCTCACTCTCCCTCCTTTCGAGCCAGCTGCTACTGCAGACTTAAAATTTCTCTCTTGGAAAACAGCTTTCTTTTTAGCAGTCACTTCGGCTCGAAGGATTTCCGAATTACAGGCTCTTATGGCAGTGGAGCCTTTCATCATTTTTCATGCAGACAGGGTATCTCTCAGGACCAATCCATCCTTCATGCCTAAGGTGGTATTCAGTGTGGCTCTTAATCAGACCATTCATTTGCCAACTTTCTTTCCCAATCCACAGAACAAGGGGGAGCGGATTCTGCATTCATTGGATGTACACAGACAACTTAGATTTTACTTAAACAGGACTAAATGTCAAAGAAAATCTGAACAACTCTTGGTGGCATTTGCTGCAGGGGCAGAGGGAAAGGCTATTTCAAAGCAAACCATTTCCAAATGGATAAGCCATTGTATTCATTTCAGTTATATGCACCATGGAAAAACTATCCCCCAGGGGATCAGATCCCATTCCACCAGGGCTGCATCTACCTCAACAGCCTTTCTCAGAGGTGTTCCTACCAGGGACATTCTAGAAGATGCTAATTGGAGCTGGGTTCATACTTTCACCAAACATTACCATTTACCACTTTTCTCTAAATCCAGAGCTATCTTTGCCTCTGCTGTGCTGCAGGGCCTTATAGCTGGTCCTAATGCTGTATAATTCCCTCCACCCAACCATAGCTTTGGGAAACTACCCAAATGTAGTGACTGCAACAGTGAAACACGAAGAACATAGTACAGTTGTGTACACTTACCATAAATGTAGATGTCCGAGTGTATTCACTGTTGCAGTCCTGGTTACCCTCCCTCCAGCCCCCTATTTTTCTCTGGCTATACCTCTACTTTCTTTCGCTATGTTTAAAAGCCCTTTTGGTGTATTTGCTTTTGGTTGGAGGTATATTTTTAGTGTTTTTAATTTTATTTGCTCCCCATTTGGGGGGGCACCTGACATCTGGGGCAAATAAAACTAATGTAATGGCATCGGCTGCATATTTTATACCCCTGACGACCTGACGTCAGGGATGAAGGGACAGCAACCGGCGCAGGACCCCAAGACTTTGTTAATCAGGCCGACTGAGTGCAACATGCCAGCAGATTTACCCAAATGTAATGACTGCAACAGTGAATACACTCGAACATCTACATTAATGGTAAGTGTACACAACTGTACTTTTCCTAGACCCATGTCAGAGAGGAATAGATGACCTGATCTGAATGCGAGTTGTCATTGGATTTCTGTCCTGATTGTGGATTGCTCAGAATGAACATGTTTCAATACAAAGCTACTTATAACTTTATGTAGTACAAGAAGGTTGAAGACTGGTTTTGTAGTCATGCCATAAAGCGTAGTGGGCACTCTTGTCATGGGAAGTACTTAACTCTTACACAACACCACAAACAAAATACTGAATAAAGTAACAAAACAATGAAAAAGCTGCCGGACACAATTTATTGCATACAAGACTCTAGCGCTTTGGCAAACAGTCTTCAAGGAGTAAAACAGATAACAGTGCATACAAACACCTTATATAACAGTATAAAGCCATTAAGCAATAAATCAATTTACAATTAAATAATTAAATGCTGCCAATTCACCTCAGAGTTCAAACCAAAAGGCAGCAATGTATTAAATTTTAAAATAAAAATAGATTCCTTTTATAAAGGTTTGTCTTTTAAAAAACAGTTTTCCCCAACCTTCTCACAAACTTGTTCAAGAATATAACCCTGCAATAAAGAAAAGTTATCATGTTTATCCTTAAAATGCATAGCAATAGAACTTTCCATTCTTTGTTTTTTAACATGCCTAATATGTTCTTGGAGGCGAGTTCTACATTTTCTTTCGCCTATATAATATAAATCACAAGGGCACCTAAGGGAATAAATAATGCCCTCCATAGCACAGAAATATCTTCCTGATGCACAACATTTAATGCCATTTATTTTATTAAAAAAACTTACTACATTACCACAAACACTGCAACCCCTACAAGGAAAGGCACCCAAAAAATAAGGGACCCCTAATAACTACATCATTGGGGAACAAATAACCCTAGATACTGTAAAATCTTTTAGATTTCTACCATGTTGATATGAGATAGAAGGATAACAGTGTCAAATATGTATTAAATCACTGTCCCTTAAAAATTTCCAAAAATCCTTTAATATTTCACTTATTTTATAACTACGCATGTTATATGTAGAGACAAAATATAGTATTTACCTCTTATTTGTCACCACCCATTTGCTGGTGAAATGGTATACATGGCAGACACAGGGGCTGGAAAGGCCATGAATCTTAGTATGTCGTGGGAGTGCCAATGAGATGATTATTAGAGGGAGAGGTTTAACTCCTACCTTACAAATAGATTCTTCCATATGCCAAGTGAGGTCAAGAATGTGGTGTCCGAATAGGTCCTTTAAAAGACAGTAGTTGATGAAGTGGCCCCGTTGTGCAGCGGGTTAAGCCCTTTACTGTGCCCTAGATGACCCATGTTCACTTAGTGGCACAGGAGCTGGAGGAGATGAAGGAGGAGGATACGGACTGAGCAGTTGATGTTGGCTCGCCCCCATGCTGGGGACAGGGAAGGAAGCAGCATAGGCTCCCTGCAGTAAGTGAGTTACTAGCCAGGCAAGTTCCATGCTGCTTAACAATTGGCCCTTAGTATGGACATTCGACATGCGTGGAAGTGAGCCCGCACCTCCCAAGTCAGTGATAAATGAGTTGCCTAGGCTGTCACAAGTGGGCAAGAGTTGGGACACACCCCCAGCAGCAGTATCATGCAGTAGCAGCATCCCCAATCTCCTAACTGGCTGTGGATGTAGGTTGAGTTGAGCCTGAAGGAAGCTGTCGGTTTGGGTAGACCCAGCGAATGGGGAGAGCAGCTGTGGGCAACTGATGAACAACTTAAGGAGGAAAAAAATTATGTGACAGCTGGTGATTAATGCATTTTGTGGTAATAACCCTAGATAACCCTGGCAACAGATGTCATGTGTAAGTACGAGGCTGTTGAGGGCTACATTATTTAACCATACCTTACTTAAAAAAATCAGACTTGAGTTTTTTCGGTTTTACAGTAGAAAATTTATTTAGGGCGAGGTAGGATTTGAGCTTTATCTGTGCTAACAACAGAACATGCTGCATAATTGTGTATTAGCTAAATATGAACAAGAGTACATAACTTATACATAATCTGTAGTGTAAAATTAGAAGTTAAAGTCCACTTTTTATGACATTGTAGTGAAATGTAACTCATCTTTTAATATATATACTCAGTCCTTTGTATAGTCTGACTTCTCTAGGTTAGTTTGGATATGCTGTACCATTCAGTAAAGCATTACTTTATTTTACCATAAAGCAACATGATTTGTGCCAACACCAAAGTGTATAATATTAGTACTGCAGTGTGTGTGGAAAAATACTGTAAAGAGTTTAGTACATACAGTATTTGTGCCTTAAACACCACTTTTCATTTACTTTTAAACAAAGCCATTTATTTAAGTAATAGAAACACGCTGTTTTTTTATGCATTGTGGATTTGAAAGCAGTTTTACAAATCAGATAAAAGCTATACATTAGTTAGTTTATCGCTACAAGGCCTTCTGTGCAGTGCTAGGAGGTGTTGTCTGCAGAACTGACTGGGTAGGTACCAGCAGACCAGGAAAGAAGGAGCAACTAGTGCTTTCACTGAAGTTAAGGCCCAGGTTTGAGAGAAGTTTGACAATGATATGAAGAATGACTTTGGATGATCAGTGATGTTCTAGAAAGGAGTCTGTGTGTTCTCCATGTTGTTCTCTGCCAGGGTGGACAAATGCTGGCATGGAGTGCGGACATTGTTGTCAGGAGGAAAAATACTTGGTGAGACTCCTAAACTGTGTGAACATGCTTCCTTTGAAGAGGCAGCACTAGAAACAGTTAGACTGTATCCATTTCTGTAGATGAGATCACTGTTGCGTGTAAACAGTTATGATTTGGAAGTACTGAGAAAGGATGCGATTTTGATGGAAATGTTGAAGGCATTAGGTATTTTTGAAAATTTTATGATCAGTGCCGATTTATAGTGTGGTTTGGAAGATGAGGACAGTAACTCTGAATTGGCTAACCTGGATAATTCCCAGTTTCAGAAAATGAGATAAGGATGTGTTGCAGTTTTACACAATCCATGCTCCTTAGCGTTATTGAGAAAGCTGCTGCCAGGGTGCCGGAAGTAAGATTTCATCCAGTACTTGATCTTATTTAAGAGTATCAATGTGGGTTCCATCTTATTCATGTTAAGTAGGACTAACTGTTTTTCATTGCGTGGATATTTGATGAATTGTAGGAGTTTGCTAGTGTAACCTAATTGGATTTTGAGTTAGCTAAGGTTAAACTATTCCCGACTCCACGAAGTCTACTCTTCAGTTTTTCCCTTGGAACTAGACAAACTTTCAACTTTAGCACTCAAACCATTCATTTTTACAGCCTAGCACTTGCTACAAGCACTAAATACCCCTAGCACTACCTCCCCTTATACTGTCCAGAAGGACAAGGCTCTCCATTCTTCCCCACCAGTCAATCAGAAACACAGCTCACTCTACCTATCCAGGCATGTCCAAAGGGCAGTTTCCGGTGTACGCTCCAGTCCAACTGGTGAATCTAGGCATTTTGAAGCAATGTTGCAACTGCCTCATGTACACAGACAAACCTCTCCTCCTACCACCAAACACTAATATATGTGAGAGATGCAATTATACAGCCAGACTGGAGGTAAAGCTCTGTCAACCCCAGACTGTAACTGACTGTCAAGAGGAGAAGGATAATACTTGCAACACACCACCAGTCTCACATAGGCCTAACAAACCAACACAGGCAAATAACACACATAAATACACGAAAACATACTCAGAGGCTCTAAATAAAAATCTGCAAAAGCAACAGAGACCTCCAAAGCAAACATCCAAGCAACCTCCACAACCCATCACCAACCATGAAACACATACTTCACAAAATCAGTGTGCCATGCAATCACAGCCCTTAAGGCAAAATAACATACCCAACACACTAGTGATAGGCGACTCTATAGTCAGGCACACTGATGTCCCACTAACTAGGCTAGACAAGGCAAAGGTTACAGTTAGCTGCCTGTTGGGCACCAGGATCCGCCACATAACACAAGCACTCGGGTCACTGCAGAACAAGTACAAATACGACTCTGTCATTGTACATGTTGGTGTGAATGGCCTGAGATATACTTCCCTGGACTATATGAAAAGAGACATGGAAGAGCTCTCTGATCATGTAGCCCAGGCAGGTATGACGCTGACCCTGGGTAGCATTCTGCCCTCACCAAGTATGATGCCACAGTATAAAGAAAAAATTATCAACTTCAACTACTGGCTAAGTTTCTGGTGTCATTCAAAGGGGATCCAGTATCTGTCTGCCTGGGATGACATGCTCGACAAGCCACATTGCTTCGCAAGAGATGGCTTGCACCTGTCACCCTTAGGCTTTCGAATACTGGCAAAGGCTCTTGCCACCCCCATAGTGCCTTTTTTAGGCAAGGCTCAAAAGACAAACCCACCACCATAAATAGCACAAGTAACCAAAAACTGAGGGTAATGCTACTCAACGCCAGAAATCTAAACCTCAAAATGCACACACTCAAGCCACTCCTCAGTATGGAGAACATCGATATCTGTGCAGTAACAGGAACCTGGTTTAAGGCTCCAGAGAGCACCCAAGCACTGCCAGGCTATAACTCATACCATACCTTTCGGCCACAGAACCCAGACCGAAACAAAAAAGGCTGGGGTGTATCCGTATTAATCAAGGATACTCACACCTCCAGGTTAGTGGTGCAGCACGATGCATCAGAGGTCATCCAAGTGCAACTAACAATGGGAAAAACTGCAATCCAAATTGTAGCTTGTTACAGATCACCCACCATGACCCAGGACCTCCATTCCGCATTGCTGGAGACACTGGGAAATATGAAGGTCCTACCAAACACCCTAATACTGGGTGATTTCAACTACCCAAACATTAAGTGGGAGAGCTACTCAAGTACTAACTCCCTTGCCCAACGCTTCCTAGAATTTATAAACTCGAACGCCCTGGATCAAGTGGTCAACACCCCCACCAGAGGGAGCAACATTTTGGACCTGGTCATCACCAACATGGGCGACCGGTGTTCCACACCTGACGTCAACCCCTCGCTGGTTAGATCAGACCATAGACTAATCACACTGGATATTCGCATTCCGCCCCCAACCTCAGTCAAGGAAACAACTTTTCAAAAGCAAACTTCACGTTGCGTAAGACTGAGGTGGAAAGGTTCACAGCCCCCATGCCAATGGACAATGCTGTCCAAGCTGCTGAAACCTATACAAAGGCACTCTATGATCATCTGCAGGAATGCATGGATGTTCTTCGTGTTTCACTGTTGCAGTCATTACATTTGGGTAATCTGCTGGCAGGTTGCCCTCAGTCGGTCTGAATAACAAAGTCTTGGGTCCTACGTTGGTTGCTGTCTCTTCTTCCATGATGTCAGGTCGTCAGGGGTATAAAACATGCAGCCAACACCATTTTGTCTTTCTTGCCGCGCGGTGCCCGAAGCAGAAGCAGTTCGCAAGTGTCGGTCGGCCGACTCCTGAAATTTTCATATTCGAGTTTCAGAACCGAAGTCTTCAAACTAAAGCTAAGTACCCCATTGGGGAAACTTTTTCTTGCTCCTTACTGATGTCAGTAAAAGTTAATAATTGCATTACTTGTGGGAAGCAAATATCTCATAAGGATTTTCATTTGTACTGTATTCCTTGCCTAGGCCCAGATCACAACATGCCTTGCTGTCGGTTTTGTGCTAGATTTAACCAACGCACTATTAAGCATCGGTATATTTTTGCTTCTAAATATTTTGGTACAAGATTTAGTTATCCTGAAATGTCGTCGGTTAGCAATCCGAGTACCAGAGTTCACAAAAAACGCAAAGAAAAAGACAGACCATCGAGGTCCAAAACCGACAACGAAGCTTCTCCTAAGCCAGTCGCTAGTACTCAGTGAGGCGCTTTCACAGCCCCTGATACCCGCTACTTTTGAGTCGCAGGCCTCTACTGAGACCCATTCAGAGTCTGATATGCCACGAGATTCTCAGAGTATTGAACCCATGGATGTCTCTCCCTTGGATGGGTCCGGAGCTGCTGAGCAGGCACCGGCTTCTGAGGGTGTTTTCAGGCCTCAACATTTTTATATTAAACCGACACCAGCAACAAAAACAAGGTCAAAAACTTCTATGTCTAAAAAACCGGCACATGAGCCACGTGCTCAGGCCCCTATGCCTAAAAAACAGATGATCAAAATGGCTGAGGATTTAATTACCTTGATCAGGGGTTCCCAACCCTCCCCTGCTAAGAGGCCTAGGCAAGGCACTGATTATGAATCTTCAGTTCAGGTTTCCATTTCTTCTGATTCCTCTTCTGATCAGGAATTTTCTGTTCCACCCTATGAGGATTCTGATGCAGAGGAATCCATCCCATCTGCATCTCCTCCTGAGGATTACTCTTTTGGAGAGACTTTGCATACTTTAAGGGAACATTTTCACTGGGAGAGTCAGGACTTCTCGGAATCAAAAAAGAGGCTTGGGGATTTCCTTCTTCTTCCTCAGCATAGGCCTTTGGCAATACCTCCTGTATTAGACATTGTTGATGTGTTTTCGGAATCAAACATGGCTCCTGATTCCCTGCCTCTGGCTCCTAGTAAGCCAGACAGATATTACAGTGGTCCTGACTCCCACAAATTTCTATTCAAAAATCCTGCTGCTGATTCTGAGACTATTTCTCAGGGTCCCAAGGGTGTAAAGGCCTCTACTGCCAAAAATCATGCCCCCTCTGATAGAGATTCCAGGGCGCTGGATAGATGGGGAAAGAAGGTTTATACGTCTGCAACCTTGGCAATCAGGGCCTTAAACTGCCAGTTTCATATGCTTAAATATCAGCAGCATGTTATGGGCTTACTGAAACAGAAAATGATGTTGATTTCTGATTGTGTGGAAAATAGAGTTTTAATAGGATTTATTGCATTCAGCAGAACAGGTTGGAAAGCATACTTTGCAGTGTGGTTTTGATTCCTTGGAGGCCTCTTGTAGGGCCGCCATTACTGGATCTGTGATTAGAAGGCATGCCTGGC
The DNA here is from genome assembly GCF_019279795.1 of Protopterus annectens. Classification (NCBI taxonomy): domain Eukaryota; kingdom Metazoa; phylum Chordata; order Ceratodontiformes; family Protopteridae; genus Protopterus; species Protopterus annectens. The sequence goes on along the minus strand of NC_056727.1, from coordinate 593,810,549 downwards.
TCAAGGAGCAAAGTCTGCCTGATCATGTTAAAGCTAAATTGTTGGATGCCCCTTTGCAGCATGATACTCTGTTTGGTAATAAAGCAGAAGCGGTTTTAAAGAAAATGGAAGACAAAGCTAAATCTATGCAAACTGTAAAAGATTTCTTGCAAGTGCAGGTTCAATAGACACTGGCCTACTAAAAATTGGTCCTTTTCTGTGTCCAACATAGCCACTCAAGGCAAATCCAGGCGCTCAAAAGGCTCCAGATGCCAATCACAAGGTTCTTACAGGTCAAAGCAATGGGGTTCCTCCACCTCCAAATCTGGAGGAAACAAAGCACAACCCTACAGTAAGCAGTCTCAATGACATTCCTCTACCATCACCAAGAACTTATCTTTTGGCAGCCCCCTTGGGGGGAAAACTAGCACTTCATGCTCAAAATTGGCAGTTAATTACCCAGGACAAGTGGGTATTAAACATAGTATCCCAGGGGTACAGATTTCATTTCCATACTTTGCCAATTCCAAACGGATGGCCAGATCTGCCACAACACCAGTGGGCAGAGGCCCAGAAACAAATCATGTCCCTCATGGATATGGGGGCTATTCAGCCGGTACCAGAAAAGGAAAAAAGACGAGGTTTTTATTCAAGACTTTTCCTGATACCCAGAAAAGACAATTCATGGTATCCAATACTGGACTTATCGATTTTGAACATGTTCCTGGACATTCCAAATTTCAAGATGCTGACTTTACAACAGCTACTGCCTATGCTAGGCAGGAATGCTTGGTTAGTAACTCTAGACTTAAAAGAGGCATACCTGCATATCCCAATAAGGGAATCATGCAGAAGATACCTCTGCTTCAAAGCAGGCTTTTTGCATTACCAATTCTCTGCACTGCCCTTTGGCTTATCTACTGCGCCCAGGGTCTTTACAAAGTGCCTACACCAGTAATTGCATTTTGCAGACAAAGAAGCATTCAAATGTATCCTTGCCTGGACGACTGTCTCATTCAAGCAGAGGACAAGGACATTCTTCTTCAGTGTCTGGCATTTGTAAAAATGCTTCTAGCATGCCTAGGGTACACCATAAATGAAAAGAAATCACAACTGGTACCCTCTCAAATAATTACATTCCTAGGTGCAAGCTTGAATACAACTGCCCAGATGGCTTACCTCACGCCAGACAAACAAAGGCAACTGACAACATACTTCAAACAAATGGCAACAAAAACCCAGTTATCTGCAAGACAAATTCTGCAGGCTTTGGGGTTCATGGCATCCTGCATTCTGCTAATTCCATATGCGAGACTGCATATGAGGAAACTTCAGTGGTGCCTAAAAGGTTTATGGAGTCAACATTGTAACAGTCTGGAAACAATGATTCTTCTCATTCCCTGCCTACAACAGGAGTTTCTTTGGTGGGCAGAGACATGTCACTAAAACAAGGGACTGTCATTCACTCTACCCCCTGTCACCTAAACCCTAACTACAGACGCATCAGACTATGCTTGGGGGGCCCACCTGGCAGGGAGATGCATTCAGTGCAAATGGAGCCCAAACCAAATGCATCTGCATATCAACCAGAAAGAGATGCTAGCTGTTCAGAATGCTCTAACAGCCTTCAAGGACTTACGTCATCCAGGACAACTACTGATGAAGACGGACAACACCACAGTTATGTGGTACATAAACACATTCCTACCCCCTTTGCAGACTAGCCATGACTTGTGGAACACTGCCTTGACTTACCAAATACATCTTCAAGCACAATTCCTGCCAGGAAAGCAAAATACTCTGGCAGACGACCTAAGCAGAAATCTTATGGACCCGCACGAATGGAAACTGGATCCACAAATCTTCAGCATGTTAGCACAGTATTGGGGGAGCCCAGACATAGATCTAGTTGCCTCTCCCCAAAATTATCAGTTGGACAAATTCTGCTCAAGAACTCATCACGAAAAAAGCATGGAAAGTGGATGTCCTATCCTTCAGCTGGAAAAATCTATCAGTCTATGCCTTTCCCCCTCTGCCTCTACTCTCCAAGGTCTTACTAAAAGTCAGACAGGAAAAAACAAAAATGATCTTAGTTGCTCCGGACTGGCCTCGCCAGCACTGGTACCCACTGCTGAGGAATATGCCTCAGCTTCCTCCATGGTATTTGCCTCAAATACCTCATCTACTGTCTCAGCAGAACTATCAAATTCTGCACACTCGGCTCCAAACTCTGAATCTTGCAGCATGGCTGATCAACTAATTATTCAAATAACACCTCTCAGTAAATCTGTGATGGATGTCATTTTGGAAGCCAGAAGGCCTAGTACTAGAAAACCTTATGCTGATAAATGGAAGAGATTCTGTGCTTGGAACCAAGCACAAGGAACAGACACAGCAAAGCCCAATATTCTTCAGATTTTACAATATTTGACTGAGATACTTGACAAAGGCCTGTTTTTTTCTTCAATAAAAATCCATGCCTCTGCCATCTCAGCTCATTAAACACAGAGCCTCCCCTCTTTTCTCATCCTCTGCTTAAACAGTATCTTAGAGGGGCCAAAAATTTAAGGCCTCCCAGAAGATCACCAACTCCTGCATGGGACCTCAGTTTTGTGTTGGAAAAACTCACCCTGCCTCCTTTTGAACCAGCAGCTACTGCAGATATAAAATTTCTATCTTGGAAAATAGCCTTTTTCTTGGCAGTCACTTCAGCAAGAAGGGTTTCAGAAATACAGGCTCTCATGGCAGTGGAGCCTTTTATTATATTTTACCTGGACAGGGTGTCCCTCAGGACCAATCCTTCTTTTATGCCTAAGGTGGTATCCAGTGTGGCTCTTAACCAGAGCATTCACCTGCCAACATTTTACCCAAATCCACAGAACAAGGGGGAGCGGATTCTGCATTCATTGGATGTACACAGACAACTAAGATTCTACTTAAACAGGCTCAAATCTCTAAGAAAGTCTGAGCAACTACTGGTAGCATTTCCTGCAGGGTCAGAGGGGAAGGCTGTATCAAAGCAGACTATTTCTAAGTGGATAAGCCACTGCATTCGTTTCTGCTACTTGCACCATAGTAAACCTGTGCCCAAGGGGATCAGATCACATTCCACCAGGGCTGCCTCTACTTCAGCAGTTTTTCTCAGAGGGGTTCCAACCAAAGACATTCTAGAAGCTGCTACTTGGAGCTCTGTTCATACCTTCACAAAGCATTATCATTTGCCTCTCTTCTCCAAATCCAGGACAGGCTTTGCCACTGCAGTTCTGCAGGGCCTTATTGCTGCTCCTAATGTTGTTTAGCTCCATCCTCCCATCCATAGCTTTGGGATTCTACCCAAATGTAATGACTGCAACAGTGAAACATGAAGAACATACTACAGTTGTGTACACTTACCATAAATGTAGATGTTTAAGTGTATTCACTGTTGCAGTCCGGGTTACCCACCCGCCATCCCCCTTTGTATACCTTTCCTTTCCTTCACTGTACACAAAAGCCTCTGTGGTGTATTTGCTTTTAGAGTAAGGTAAAGTTTATGTTTCTAAAAGTGCATTTATATATATTTACTGTTTATATATATATATATATATATATATATATTTTTTTTTTTTTTTTTTTGCTCCCCATTTGGGGGGCACCTGACATCTGGGGCAAGAAAAACTGAATAAAATGGCATCAGCTGCATGTTTTATACCCCTGACGGACCTGACGTCATGGAAGAAGAGACAGCAACCAATGCAGGACCCAAGACTTTGTTATTCAGGCCGACTGAGGGCAACATGCCAGCAGATTACCCAAATGTAATGACTGCAACAGTGAATACACTCGAACATCTACATTTATGGTAAGTGCACACAACTGTACTATCGTGCTATCCCAAATAAAACCAAGACTCACTTCTCCAAGAAAAGGAAACCAGTTTGGTGTACCCCTGACATAAACAGGCTCTACAATAGAAGGAGGAAACTAGTACAGATAAGAGCAAAATCCCTAGAAGGAAAGACATCCCTGATCAGTATCAGCAAGAAACTACGATCCCTCATCAAATCATCCAAGGCTAGCTTCGAAAGAAAAATTGCCAAGGACTCCAAAGATAACCACAAAGCGTTCTTTAGCTATATCAATAACCTAAGTGGAAACTCTCAAATCTGCTCTGAGTTGGTGCAGAATGGCATAAAATACACTGAACCGACTGATATTGCCAACATTTTGGCAGACAGGTTCAGTGCAAACTTCACACCCCTCTCACCCCCTAAAGGGCCCATAACCATACCAGAAGAATGTAAGGGCCAGGCAATCACCGACACACAGGTTAAAACAGCCCTATCCAAAGCCAAAAACACAGCCTCAGTGAGGTTGGATGGTGTCCCAGGCTGTGTCTTACAAGAGCTCCAAAATGAACTAACCCCTCACCTAAACACACTGTTCAAACCCAGCCTCTCTACAGGCTATGTACCCACAGAGTGGCGCACAGCAACAGTTATCCCACTCCACAAAGGTGGTGCCACAACGGACCCCGGGAACTATCGCCCTATAAGCCTGACTAGCCTGGTCTGCAAGGCTATGGAGCGCATCATCATGGAACTCATTAACAGAGACACTGGGAACCTCCAAACTTTGGACCCCACTCAATTTGGCTTTAAGGGCAGATCATGCCTCCTAAACCTGGTGGACTTCTTTGAGACAGTTACCAAGGCATTAGATGAGGGTAAGGAGGTCCACACAGCCTACATAGACCTCGCAAAGGTTTTCAACACCATTCCCCATTCTGGTATTATAGACAAACTCTCAAACTTGAACATTAACCCCTACGTCACGAGATGGGTTGGAAATTGGCTCACGGACAGAACCCACACAGTGAGAGTTGCAGACTCTAGGTCCGACTCCAAACCGTTTGCAAGTGGTGTCCCCCAGGGCTCAGTCCTAGGACCCCTCCTGTTCGGTATATACTTCTCAGAGGTACAGGCAAGCACAGGAGGACTTTGGCTGACCACGTTCGCAGACTACTGCAAACTATTGGCCATAATTGATTCTCCGTCTGATACAGACACCCTCCTGAAGGGTCTCACTGATTCGGATACCTGGTGTCAAAATCGTGGCCTCAAACTGAATGCTAAAAAGTGCATAGTTATCCCCTTTGGAAAAAACAAAGAACCCGCGAACTACCACATAGGTGGTAGTCCTCTAAATGCAGAAAAATTAATAAGGGATCTGGGGACCCAAGTAGATAGCAATCTCTCCTTTGATCATCACATTGCCAAGGTGGTTAGAAAGTCCTTCTACGTGGCCCACCTAATCTCAAAAGGGTTCGCATTCAGAACAAAGGAGGTTATTATGCCTCTCTACTCATCACTTATTAGACCCATTGTAGAATACAACGCCCCATTTAGGATGTACCTTACAAGACACCTGCAACAGCTGGAAAGACCACAAAAGTACCTCACCAAGAGGATTACTGGCTCAAATAGATGACCTATGCATGCTTGACATACAAGGCCATGTCCAACTCAGAATTGATGGATATGCTCCACCTAAAAAAAAACAAATCCCTGAGCGCCACACGCTCTAGAGATATAAACCTTACCACAACAATAAATAGGACATGCTGGAGGAATAGATTCCTGACCCAGAGACTCCCCGTGCTTTGGAACAAGATTCCAATATACATCAGGCAGAGCCCCTCACTAGCACTCTTCAAGAGAAACCTTGACGGGTGGGTGGGAAACAGAAAATTTACCTCGGGGATCACTACAGTGGCGCTGCTGGACAGAGGCACAGGGAACTAATGGCTCTGCTGGTCAGAGGCACTAATCTAAGGGGGTGGCGAAAGCCAACACACTCTTGCTAGGCTTATAAATGCCCTTGGGCAGATAGCCTAGTACTTGCCTATGAACCTATAACAAAAGCTTGCAACTGTGTACCCCTGAATATTTACCTATGAACCTATAACAAAAGCCTGCAACTGTGTACCCCTGAATACATCGTACAGAGTGCCATAGTATTGGAGCACATACATAAATCAAAGATTGTTCTGTTTAAGTTTTGTATGTGTCATTTATATCAAATTTTCAGCAAATGCTATCTTTGTGTGTTTTTGTGTTAAAAATGTCATTTAGTTTAAGTGGCAGGTGTGATGCATTTTATTGTATGTTTTGATTGTGTTATATTGTGTTGAATGGCTCTTCATTAATGTATTATGCGTTTTAGGATTTTGGTGTGTACATTATGAATAGCAATGTTTTCACTGTAGGTGCTCTTTGCCCTTTCAGCATTGTTATGTGACCAATAAGTTAATATATTACAGTGGGTGTAAAAGATGCAACAATGGGGAGGCTATTTGTAGTAGAGCCAGTTGTGCTTTTAGTCATACTGCATTTTCCTTACATTATAGGTTCATAGGTTGGTACTAGGCTATCGGCCCTAGAGCCTACACAAGCCTAGCCATAACAATTCCCTGGCTATTTCTTCCCACACTATTTACTTCCTTGGACCCCTGTCTAGCAGGGTGCCTGACTTGATCCCGGGATGAATTTCCTTTCTCCCATCAAATCATCAAGGTTCCTTTTGAAGAGGGCCAAAGAGGCGCTCTGCTTGACATGTATGGGTAGTCTATTCCAGAGTCTGGGGAGTCTCTGGGTCAGGAACCTATCTCTCCAGCATGTTTTGTTTATTGTGATGACAAGATTCAGATCCCTGGAGCGTGTGGATCTGAGGGATTGGGATTTCTTTAAGTGTAGCATGTCCATCAGCACTGGGTTTGGCATGGCCTTGTATGTTAAGCAGAGATCGCCTCTGAGTAGACGATATGTGACAGAGTATAGCTGGAGTTTGACAGTCAGCATAGGGCATCTGCTTTAGGCTTGTTATTATTTTAGTGAGGTATTTCGGTGGCCTTTCCAGTTGTTGCAGATGTCTTGAGAGGTACATACCAAACAGGGTGTTGTATTCTATAATGGGTCTAATGAGGAATGAGTACAGTAGGACAATGACCTCCTTTTTTCTGGATGAAAAGCCCTTAGTGATGAGGTGTGCCACATAGAAGGATTTCCTGACTGTTGTGGCGATGTTGTTATTGAAGGTGAGACCACTGTCCACCTGTGTCCCCAAGTCTCATATCACACTTTCGGTGTTTAGTGTACTGCCACCTATGTGGTAATTCACGGGTACATGTTTTTTCCCAAAGGGGATAACTATACAATGTCCTTCAAGGATGCAACTGCAGTCCTAACATATGGGTTGTCCTGCCTCAGGCAGCCCTTCGGTCGGCCGGATTCCAAAGTCTGGGTCCGGCGTCGGCTGATGTCGCCCTTTCCCCGACGTCAGAGCGCCCGGGGTATAAAAGCATCAGCTGGTGCCATCTTCTTAAGTCTTTCTTGCCGCGCGGCGCCCGAAGCAGAAGCAGTTCGCAAGTGCCGGTCGACCAGCTCCTGTGTTTTCAGCTACTGAAGTCTTCAAAAAAGCTAAGTACCCCGTTGGGGACCTTTTTCTTGCCTCAGCCGATGTTAGATAAAACTGTAAAAGTTAATAATTGTTCAACTTGTGGGAAATAAATACCTCATAAGGATTTCCACTCTTACTGCTTACCCTGCCTAGGCCCAGAACACAACATCTCGGCCTGTGCAGCTTGTGCTTCTTTCAATAGACGCACTCTTAGGCGTTGGTCAGAGTTTGCACAGGATTATTTTGGGGAAGATTTTGGTTATGTCATGCCGTCGGAGCTTCAGACAGCACATTTACCGAAAAAACGGAGGGGCAAGGACCGACACCCGCAGTCCACGGTCTCGGCCGACACCACGCTTAGGCCTACCGTTAGTGTCTCGGTCTCTTCTGAGCCGGTTTCACAACCGCTACAGACAGACGACACCGCCCCACCAGTTACTTCGGTACCGGAGGCCAGCTCGGTGCCGGTTTCTGTTCTCCCCTCTGAGACCGAAGCCCAGGATATTTCTAACACCATTTCAGTGGATAAGACTACTCCAGCACGCGGGGCTGCCAGGCCTCCAGTGTCTATGTCCATTAAGGCCTACACACGTGCTAAGGCTGCCAGACAGGCTAAGTGTCTCCCTCCAAGATCTGTTTCTCTGGGATCCACCTCTGGTTCTCAAATTTTAAGTTTAGCTGAGGACCTTATTTCTTTAATTAGGGGTTCTCAGCCACATCCAGATAGAGGCTCTCAGCCGCCTTCTGTCAAGAATACCTTACCTTCGATAACCACATCGCCACAACAGTCAGGAAATCCTTCTATGTGGCACACCTCATCACGAAGGGCTTTTCATCCAGAAAAAAGGAGGTCATTGTCCCACTGTACTCATCCCTCATTAGACCCATTATAGAATACAACGCCCCATTTGGTATGTACCTCTCAAGACATCTGCAACAACTGGAAAGGCCTCAGAAATACCTCACTAAAAGAATCACAGGCCTAAAGCAGATGCCCTATGCTGACCGCCTTAAAAAACTCCAGCTATACTCTGTCGCATATCGTCTACTCAGAGGCGATCTCTGCTTAACATACAAGGCCATGTCAAACCCAGAGCTGTTGGACATGCTACACTTAAAGAAATCCCAATCCCTCAGAGCTACACGCTCCAGGGATCTAAACCTTGTCATCACAATAAACAAAACATGCTGGAGGGATAGGTTCCTGACCCAGAGACTCCCCAGACTCTGGAATAGATTGCCCATACATGTCAAGCAGAGTGCCTCTTTGGACCTCTTCAAGAGGAACCTTGATGATTGGATGGGGGAAAGGAAATTCACCCCAGGGATCACGTCAGTCGCCCTGCTAGACAGGGGTCCAGGAAAGTAAATAATGTGGGAAGAAATAGCCAGGGAATTGTTATGGCTAGGCTTGTATAGGCCCTAGGGCTGATAGCCTAGTACCAACCTATGAACCTATAAGAGGCCTAGGGTTGAGCAGGTAGATCCCCAGTCCTCTGATGAGGCCTCAGGTGATTCTGCACATTCAGACTACCAGGAGGAGGCCTTCCCGTTCTACGAGGATTCTGATGCGGAGGAATCCATTCCCTCTGCTTCTCCTCCTGAGGAGTTTTCCTTTGGGGAAACACTTCACTCCATGAGGGATTACTTCAAGTGGCAAGGCCAAGAATACTCAGACTCTAGGAAAAGGTTAAGGGAATTTCTAAAGCTACCTCAGCATAGACCCTTAGCTATTCCTCCAGTTTTAAATGTTTTAGATGATGTGTATTTAGATTCTAGTGTTTCCCCGGACTCCCTCCCCCCTGCTCCTGTCAAGCCAGACAGGTACTACAGGGTCCCAGACACGCATCAATTTCTGTACAAGGGCCATACTGCTGACCCTGAAACTATTTCTCAGGGGCCTAAAGAGGTTTCCTCCACTACTGCTAAGAATCCACTTCCTTCGGAAAGAGATTCTAGGGCTTTAGAAAGGTGGGGCAAGAAAGTATATACATCTTCCACACTTTCTATGCGAGCATTAAATTGTCAATTTCATATGATTCAGTATCAGGAATACATGTTGGATGACTTGCAAAAGAAATTGGCTTCCCCTGAACCACTAGATAGAAAGGGGTTACAGGAAGTGGTTTATAAGACTCAGCAGGTTAGCAACCATTTCCTTCAGTGTGGATATGATGCATTGGAAGCTTCATGTAGAGCAGCAATGAAAGGTGCGGTCATACGCAGACATGCTTGGTTAAAGGAACAAACATTGCCAGACCATGTGAAAATTAAGCTTTTGGACGCACCACTAGAGAAACATAAGCTATTTGGTGCTACTGCACAAGAGGTTTTAAAGAAAATAGAGGAAAAGGCAAAATCAGTGCAAACAGTCAAAGATTTCCTCCAGGTACAGCCTCCAAGATTCAGCAGGAATTGGCCTTCCAAGCATTGGTCCTTTCCAGACACAGACAAATTTCAAAGAGGCAAAAACAGACGTGGCAGAGGTAGAGGGTAAACTCGAGGCTCCTACAGAGGACGTCAATGGCAGCCTCCGAACCAGAGAGGTGGGGCAGGACTTTCCACTGCTCCACATGGACAATCTCAATGACTTGACTTTGACTCTGCCATCCAGGGCTCAATTAGAAGCACCTTTGGGCGGAAAATTATCTTTATTCTCACAAATTTGACACAATATTACAAAGGACAAATGGATACTGGACATAATAGACAAAGGATACAGATTCCATTTTCATACACTACCAACAAGACATGACAGGCCAAACCTGCCACCAAATCAAAGGGTAGAGGCACTCAAACAAGTAACCAACCTACTTCAAATAAGAGCAATAGAAAAGGTTCCTTCTGCAGAACAAGGCCAAGGATTTTATTCAAGACTGTTCCTTGTTCCAAGAAAAGAAAACCAATGGAGACCCATTCTGGACTTGTCCGCACTGAATACTTACCTTATTGTGCCAAAATTCAAAATGCTGACTTTACAGCAACTCCTTCCCATGCTGGGCAAGGGGTCTTGGCTGGTAACTCTGGACCTCAAGGAGGCATACCTGCATGTCCCAATCAGACAAAGTTGCAGAAGATACCTCAGATTTCTTGCAGGCTCAGAGCATTATCAATTCTCAGCATTGCCCTTTGGCTTATCTACTGCGCCCAGAGTGTTCACAAAATGCCTAGTATCAGTAATTGCACATTGCAGACTTCAGGGGATACAAATATACCCTTACCTGGACGACTGCCTTATACAAGCGGACAGCCAACAAGCCTTGTTAAAAAAAACTTGGACTATGTCATTCACCTACTGCAGGCCTTGGGATACACTGTCAATATTCAGAAACCAAGTCTCGTACCATCCCAACAAATACCTTTCCTGGGTGCCACACTGGACACAAACACCCAGATGGCGTTTCTGACCAAAGAAAAACAAAAATAATTACCAGAATACTTCAGAAAATTAGCAACACGTACCCAGATGACTGCAAGGAAAATCCTGCAGGCCCTGGGTTTAATGGCAGCTTGCATTCTTATGATTCCACACACAAGGCTGCATATGAGGAAACTACAATGGTATCTAAAAAGTCTATGGTCTCAACACAGCCACAGCCTGGAAGCTTTGATCCCACACATTCCATGCTTTCAAAAGGAATTTCTGTGGTGGGCCCAAGCAAGCCAAATAAACAAAGGTCTGCCTTTCAGCAAGCCTCATACAAGTCAAACCATAACAACAGACACCTCAGACCATGGATGGGGGGCACACATGGAGGACAGATGCATTCAAGGACAATGGACACAAAAAGAAAAGCACCTGCACATCAACCAAAAAGAAATGCTGGCAGTGATACATGCAATCAAGGCCTTCGAAAAGTTCATGCATCAGGGCCATCTACTAATAAGGACAGACAATACCACAGTTATGTGGTACATAAACAAGCAAGGAGGTACCCATTCCTACCCTCTTTGCAGACTGGCAATGAATCTCTGGGATATTTCCCTTCAATTGAAAATAGAGCTACAATCCCAGTTTGTCCCAGGGAAGGACAATGTTCTGGCGGACAGCCTAAGCAGAAACATCATGGGATCCACACGAATGGGTGTTGCATCCAGACATTTTCTTACAAATAACTCAAGCATGGGGAAGGCCGGACATAGATCTTTTTGCCTCCCACCTCAACCACCATCTGAAAAAGTTTTGCACAAGGACATACCACCCTCAAGCATGGCAGGTGGACGCTCTCTCCTTCACTTGGAACTCCCTAACACTATATGCCTTCCCACCTCTTCCTTTGATGACCAAGGTGTTACTAAAGATCAAGACAGAGCAGCCGAAAATCATACTGATAGCTCCAGACTGGCCAAGACAACACTGGTACCCACTGCTATGGAGCTTGACACACACCAATCCGTGGCTCCTTCCTCAATGGCCACTTCTTCTGACACAGCACAATTGCAGGACACTACACCCCAGCTTGAAAACATTGAAGCTGACAGCTTGGAAGATTCCATGACTATTCCTCAGGATACACTTTCCCAAAGGGTAAAAGATATCATCCTGGAGGCGCGCAGACCTTCCACTAGAAAAAACATACTCAGCAAAATGGAAGAGATTTCTTATCTGGAACAGCAAAAAGGGTCAAGACCCATCAGTGATGAGCATTCCACAGATCCTAGAATATTTGGCTGAAATGCTCCACAGTGGCCTTTCATATTCTTCCATAAAAATACATGCTTCAGCAATATCTGCCAAATATAACACTGATCCGCCTGTATTTTCTCACCCATTGCTAAGACAGTTTCTAAGAGGTATAAAGAACATCAACCCTCCAAGGAAACCACCAGTGCCTGCATGGGACCTCAACTTCATGCTGGAAAAATTAACTCTTCCTCCCTTTGAACCAGCAGCATCTTCAGAGTTGAAATTTCTGTCTTGGAAGACAGCTTTCCTACTGGCAGTAACCTCAGCAAGAAGAGTCTCTGAGCTACAGGCCCTTATGGCAATACAACCATTTCTCATTTTTCATCAGGACAGAGTTTCTTTGAGAACCAATCCGTCATTCATGCCAAAGGTGGTATCCAGGGTGTCCCTGAATCAAGATATTCACCTGCCTACCTTCTTTCCCAATCCTGAAAATAAAGGAGAGAGACTTCTGCACACCTTGGACATGCACAGACAGTTGCGCTATTACTTGGACAGAACAAAGTCTTTCAGAAAATCTGACCAGCTTTTTGTAGCTTGCGCTGCTGGATTGCAAGGAAAAGCAATTTCCAAACAGACAATTTCTAAATGGATTAGAAATTGCATTCGATTCTGTTACTCATTTCATGGAAAAACTGTGCCAGCTGACATCAGGCCATATTCCACCAGAGCTACAGCCACCTCCCCAGCCTTCTTAAGAGGAGTGGCAACAAAGGACATTTTAGAAGCTGCTACATGGAGCTCCATGCATACATTTTCCAAACATTACAACCTGCCTTTATATTCCAGATCCAGAGCTGGGTTTGCTTCTGCAGTCCTGCAGGGCATTTTAGCTACACCATCTTTGTCTTAGTGCCTACCACCCCCAGGTTGGCTATGGTATTCAACCCATATGTTAGGACTGCAGTTGCATCCTTGAAGGACATAGTACAGTTTTGTACCTACCATAAATGTAGATGTCCGATAGGTATGCAACTGCAGTCAGGTTTTCCCTCCCACCTACCCCTCTGTGGTCTTCTTTTGGGTTCTACCCCTCAGTTTAGCTACCTGGGGTAATCTTTTATGGTGTATTTGTTTTTATGTTGTTGTACTTGTCTGGAATTTTTTCTCTATTTTCAAAATTTAGCCTTCCTTAGAGGGTACCTGGCATCTGAGGCAAGAAACACTGAAGAAGATGGCGTCGGCTGATGCTTTTATACCTCAGGCGCTCTGACGTCGGGGAAAGGGCGACATCAGCCGACGCCGGACCCAGACTTTGGAATCCGGCCGACCGAAGGGCTGCCTGAGGCAGGACAACCCATATGTTAGGACTGCAGTTGCATACCTATCGGACATCTACATTTATGGTAGGTACAAAACTGTACTTTTCTTGGCATTGAGCTTGAGCCAATGGCTCTGGCACCAAGCATCTGTTTCTGTAAGGCCCTTTTGTAGGGTATCCACATAATTTGGGGATTCAATAATGGCTCCCAGTTTGCAGTCATCTGCGAACTTTGTTAGCCAGAGTCCCTTAGTGTTAGCCTGTACTTCAGAGAAGTAGATGCCAAACAAGAGCAGTCCCAGGACTGAGCCCTGAGGTACTCCACTTGTCACTTGTCTGGAGCTGGATTTGGAGTCAGCTACTTTTACAGTGTGGGTTCTGTCAGTAAGCCAGTTGGCAACCCATCGAGTGACGTAGGGATTAATGCCCAGTTTAGTAAGTCTATCTGTGATTCCAGAGTGGGGGATGGTGTCAAAGGCCTTGGCGAGGTCCATATAGGCTGTGTGGACCATCTTACCCTTGTCCACGGCTCTGGAGACTGATTCGAAGAAGTTAGTCACGTTCAGGAGACAAGATCGGCCGTTCACAAAACCAAACTGGGTGGGGTCCAGTGTTTGAAGGTTGCCAATGTTTTTGTTTATAAGTTCCATGATAATACGTTCCATGGCCTTGCAGATCAGGCTCGTCAGACTGATGGGGTGGTAGTTCCCGGGATCCAAGGTGGATCCCCTCTTGTGGAGTGGGATAACTGTAGCTGTGTGCCACTCAGTGGGCATGAAGCCTGAGATGAGGATATGATTAAACATGATACTTAGGTGAGGTGCCAGTTCATTTTGTAGTTCATGTAATACACAGCCCGGGATGTCATCTGGTCCCATGGATGCTGTATTCTTAGCTTTGGAGAGTGCATTTTTTTCCTGTGTGGCCGTTATTACCGGAATTTGGCAATCTTCCGGTATTGAGATGGGCCGTTTAGGGGGTGAGAGGGGGGTGAAGTTGGCACTGAATTGATCTGCCAGGACATTGGCAATATCCTTGGGATCAGTATATTTAATGCCATTCTGTTGTAGCTCAGAGCAGATCTGAGCGTTGCCATTTAGATTCTTGACATAGTTATAGAATGCCTTGTGGTTGTCTTTGGAATCTTTGGCAATTTTATTTTCATAACTAGCTTTGGAGGATTTTATGAGGGATCTCAGCTTCTTACTGAGGCTGGTAAGGGTATTTATTTGCATCCTGGGATTTTCCTCTTTTCTGCAACAGTTTCTTCCTTTTGATGTAAAGTTTGTTTATGGCCGGGGGCCACCAGATTGGCTTCCTTTTTTTGGAGGAGAGCATCCTTGGTTCTATTTGGGATGGAGCGATTCATGCATGAGTGGATGTGCTCATACAGTGCCTTAGTGTAGGATTCAGCAGTTGAACTTTCAGTTCCCGTCTGCATGGGTGTCATGAAGTTTGTCACTTCTGACTTGAGTAGCATGACGCTGGCTTTGGAGAAGTTTTTTATGGAGGTTTCCTTACTGGGGGGTGGGGGTGGGATGTGGATGTTAAGGGTGATTAGCTTAATGTCAGACCTGACCAACGAGGGGGTGACCATAGGTGTGGAGCATTGATTTCCCATGTTGTAATGACCAGGTCTAGGATATTGGAGCCCCTGTTCTGACTATGAATTAGTTGATCCAGGTCGTTGGAATTTATGAATTCCAAGAACCGTTGGGCAAAGGTGTTGGTACATGAGTAGTTTTCCCAGTTAATGGCGGGGTAGTTGAAATCACCCAGTATTAGGGTGTTTGGTTGTATCTTAATATTTTCCAGTATGTTTAAAAAGTTGTAGTGAGAATATTGGGGCATGGTGGGGGGATCTGTAGCAAGCTACAATTTGGATTGCAGTCTGACCTAGTGTTAGATGCACCTGGAGAATTTCAGACGCATTGTGTTGGGCAACTAACCTGGTGGTGTGAATATCTTTAGTGAATATGGACACTCCTCTACCTTTATTGTTTCGGTTCTCGTTTGGTGGCCAAAAAGTGTGGTAAGAGTTGTAGCCTGGTATTGCAGGGGTGCTCTCTGGAGCCTTGAACCAGGTCTCAGTTACTGCACAGATATCAATGTTCTCCATTTTTAGGAGTGCCTCAAGAGAGTGCATTTTGAGGTTTAGACTTCTAGCATTGAGTAGCATTACCTTCAGAATTTGCATGAGTGTACCTGTTACGGTGGTGGTTTTGTCCTTTGAACTTTGTCTAAAAAAGGCTCTATAGGGGTGGCAAGAGCCTTAGCCAGTAACCTGAATCCCAGGGGTAACAGGTGCAGACAGTCTCTGGCAAAGCATCGTGGTCTGTCGATCATGTCGTCACAGGCAGACAGATACTGGATCCCCTTTGAATGACTCCAGAAGCTTAGCCAATTGTTGAAGTCAATCCTTTTGTCCTTATATTGTAGTATCATTTTGGGCGAAGGTAGGATGTTACTCAGGGCTAGGGTCATACCTGCCTGGGCCAGAGCTCTTCCGTGTCTCTCTTCATGTAGTCCAGGGAGGTACGTCTCAAGTCATTCACTCCAACATGGACAGTGACATAGTCATATTTGCACTTGTTGTGGAGTGACTTGAGTGCATGCATTATGTGGCTGATCCTGGCACCCGACAGGCAGCTGACTGTAATTTTTTCCTTTTTCAGCCTTGTGAGTGGGACATCAGTGTGCCTGACTATAGAGTCACTTATGACTAAAGTGTTAAGTACGTTGTCTTGCCTTAGGGGCTGTTGCTGGGTGGCACACTGGTGTTGTGAGCTATGTGACACTTTGGTTGTGATTGGTGTTTGCATTTCAGCTTCGGAGGTCCTTGTTGCTTGGGCAGGTTACAGTTAAGGGCCTCTGCATATGTGTATTTAATGTTGCTATTTGTGGGTGTTGGTGGTGTGGGTTTAGAAGGACTATGTGTTGCTTGAGGTGTAGTGTGGGTGTTAACCTTCTCCTCTTGACTATCTATCACCACCTTGGGTGGAGAGAGCTTTACTTCCAGTTTGGCTATGTAAGTGCATCTCTCACAGGTTGTAGTGTTGGGTGGTAGGAAGAGAGGGTTGTCTGTGTACATGAGGCAATTGCTGCATTGCCCCAATATGCCTCGATTCACCAGGTGGACAGGAGAAATCACCAGAAGCTGACCCTTGAACATGCCTGGTTTGGTGCTTTTTTTGTAAAGTACAGGAGCTGATGTTCTTCGTGTTTCACTGTTGCAGTCATCACATTTGGGTTATCTGCTTGCAGTAGCTCTCAGTTGGCCTGATTATCAAAGTCTTGGGTCCTGCGTCAGTTGCTGTCTCATCTTCCATGACGTCAGGTAGTCAGGCGTATAAAGCATGCAGCCGATGCCATTACATCAGTCTTTCATGCCGTGCGGTGCCTGAAGCCGAAGCAGTTCACAAGTACCGGTCGGTCGACTCCTGAAATTTTCGCTTTCGAGTTTCAGAACCGAAGTCTTCAACTAAAGCTAAGTACCCCATTGGGGAAACATTTTCTTGCTGTAAACCGATGTCAGTAAAAGTCAATACTTGTATTTCTTGTGGAAATCAAATATGTCACAAAGATTTTCATTCGTACTGTATTCCTTGCCTAGGCCCTGACCACGATGTACCTCACTGTTGGTTTTTGCCTTATTTAAGGAATGAACTATTCGTCGTCGGTATATTTACACTTCTAAATATTTTGGTACTCGGTTCAATTATCCAGATATGTCCTCGGTAAGCCATCCGACTACCGACATTCTGAAAAAACACAAAGATAAAGACAGAGACAGGCCGCCTAGGTCCAAAGCTGCCGACGACGCTTCTCCTAAGCCAGTCGTCAGTTCACCGGTACTCAGTGAGGCGCTTTTGCAGCCACTGATACGCGCTACTTTAGATTCGCAGGCCTCTACTGAGACCCATTCAGAGTCCAGTATGCTGCAAGATGCTTCAACTGTGGAACCTGCGGATGTCTCTACCTTGGATGGGTCCAGAGCCGCTGTGCAGGCACCGGCTTCTGAGAGTGTATTCAGGCCTGCTGACTTGCATATTAAACCAATGCCATCTTCTTCTTCAAGGCTTAAAACTCGAACCATACCTAAAAAAACGACGCCCAGACTGCATGGTCTGGCCTCTATGCCTAAAAAACAAGTAAGAATGGCTGAAGACCTTATTACTTTAATCAGGGGAAGCCAACCTTCCCCCTCCCAAGAGACCTAGGACTGAATTTGCTTATGATACTTCTGACCAGGACTCTGAAATTTATGACTCTGCTGATGACCAGAATTTACCCTTATCTACCTATGAGGATTCTGATGCAGAGGACTCTATTCCCTCTGCCCCCCCCCCCCCAAAAGAGGATTTCTCTTGGTGAAACCCTGCATACTCTTAGGGAGCACTTTTGCTGGGAAAGCCATGATTACTCTGATTCTAAAAAGAGGCTTAGGGATTTCTTACTCCTGCCCCAACACAGGCCTTTAGCTATCCCTCCTGTACTAGACATTGTTGATGATGCCTTTTCGGAATCTAGCTTGGCCCCTGACTCTTTACCTCCTGCTCCCGGAAAACCTGATAGATATTACAGGGTTCCTGACTCACAAGTTCCTTTTTAAAAATCCTACTGTAGATCCTGAGACCATTTCACAGGGACCCAAGGGCATTAAGGCTACTACTGCCAAAAATCCTACCCCCTCTGATAGAGACTCCAGGGTGCTAAGAAGGTATACACTTCTGCAACTTTGGCAATTAGGGCCTTAAATTGCCAGTTTCATATGTTAAAGTATCAGCAGCATATTATGGGATTTATTAAACAGAAAATAATGTTGATTCCTGACTGTGCTGAAAATAAGGATTTACATGATTTAATGCATTCTGCTGAACAGGTTGGAAAGCATACTTTGCAATGTGATTTTGGTTCACTAGAGGCATCTTGCAGGGCTGCTGTCACTGGATCTGTACTTAGAAGGCATGCTTGGCTTAAGGAGCAATCTTTGCCAGATCACGTTAAAGCTAAATTGCTGGATGCTCCTTTAAATCAGGACTGCCTGTTTGGCAACAAAGTAGAAAATGTTCTTAAAAAGATGGAGGAAAAAGCTAAATCTTTGCAAACTGTTAAAGATTTTCTACAAGTGCAGCCTCCAAGATTTAGTAAGCATTGGCCCTCTGAGAATTGGTCTTTTCCTGCCTCTTCCAGGTTTTCTGAGTCCAAACCCAGAACTAGCAGAACACCCAGGCTTCAGTCCAGGGAACACAAAGGACTAAGCAGTGGGGGGCTCCCACTTCCAAATCAGGGAGTAGTAAGATTGCCCCCCTATGGTAAACTGTCTCAGTGACTTAATTTTAAAACTTCCAAGCACTTCTCAACTGACTGTTCCTTTAGGGGGAAAGATTGCTCTGCAGGCAAAAAAAACTGGGAACTCATTACCCAGTACAAATGGGTTTTAAATATAGTTTCCCAAGGATACAGATTTCACTTCCACACGTTACCAACCCCAAATGGTTGGTCAGACCTACCCCCAAATTAGTGGGCAGAGGCTCAAAAGCAAGTACTTTCTCTCTTAAGCATAA
Source organism: Protopterus annectens (assembly GCF_019279795.1). Classification (NCBI taxonomy): domain Eukaryota; kingdom Metazoa; phylum Chordata; order Ceratodontiformes; family Protopteridae; genus Protopterus; species Protopterus annectens. The sequence goes on along the minus strand of NC_056727.1, from coordinate 593,791,618 downwards.
AGGCTATTCAAACTGTACCAAAAGAGGAAAAGGGACAAGGTTTTTACTCAAGACTTTTCCTGGTACCCAGAAAAGACAACTCATGGCATCCTATCCTGGACCTCTCCATCTTAAACACCTTTTTGGTGATTCCAAAATTCAAGATGCTAACTCTTCACCAGTTACTTCCTATGCTAGGCAAAGATGCCTGGTTGGCAACACTGGATTTAAAGGAAGCCTACCTGCATATCCCAATCAGGGAATCTTGCAGAAGATACCTGCACTTCAAAGCAGGCTACATGCACTATCAGTTCTCTGCACTGTCCTTTGGCTTATCTACTGGGCCCAGAACACAATTCTGATTCTTTTTATTTTACTGTCATTGTTTGCATTGTAGGTAAATGTAGGGATAAATCAGGTTGGCATGATTTACTTAATTTCAAGGAACGTAAATGGATCATTAAATTAGGTGCTTTATTCCCACCTGGTCTTAATGACCTATTCTAATGTACTAATGAACTGCCTTTGTTACTATATATAAATACACTTATATGAATGGACATTATTTGTTTTTGTTAAGAAACCAGTCTGAGACAGGTAGTTGGGCTTGCTACCCTCTACCTAGTTGTGTGTTTTATATAAAACTTTTTGTATTCCACCTTTTCTGCTGGCTATTTTTGTTTTCCTATGTGCTAACTTCACAGCCATGCAGTTGCCGTACGTGCACCACGTTGCTTCCTGGTTCTTCCTCCCCTCTGGTGCTGTTGGCGTCTGGTGGTTTCCCTCCTTGCGAGTGGAAGATTTTTTATTTTTACAAATTTTGGCAGTTGGTTGGAAGATTTTTGGTCACTCGACTGGGTTTTCTTTGCCTGGTGGATGTATCGTATATTATACATCTGCTTTTGTACAGGTTTCTTGTATTTTGTTTTTGTGGCCTCCTGATGTCAGCGGATCTGCAAGCAAGACATGGACTAGATCGTTGAATTGACTTATGGGCTTTTTTTGTTTCCATCCAGATAAGGTTCTGAGTGGTTAAATTCTGCATATTTAACTATTTTTTATTTCAGTTTGGCTTGATGGTTTGAAGTTAGTATTTCCAGTTTTGAAAGCAGCGGGACTGTGCAAGGGAAGGCAAGTCCATGTGCTTCGTCACTTATGGACTAACAACTACAGGTGACTTTGTGTTTTCATCTTTTGAACGATTCACTTTCTTACCTTTATAATAAGGTGTTTATGGTCAAATTTCAAGCTATGGACATCTTCTGTTAAGTTTTGGATGTTTGATTTGACTTTTTGGCCATATTGTGATTATTGTTTTTATACAGTAGGGCTGAGGGAATTGTTTGGAGTCTGTGCTTCATTACTCAATATTTCCTCGTGGTCATACAGGAGGCTTTTGCCAGGTCCACTGAGTTTCTAGTTATGATTCCCTCTTCATGTGGGACTCATAATTATTTTTTTGCTAAGATCTATGGGCCTCGTTTTTTTGTTACAAATTTAGTTTTGGGGTTACTACATGTTATATTAGTAACTAACCCATAGATGGCGGTATCGCCCTCTTTATGCTATGTATGATTTTTCTATCTTTATACAATATGCAGTTCATTCATATACTAAGGGATTTTCCTAGGTATGTATTTTGGTTTGCTGTTTAAATGGGCATTTGAGGGTTTAGTTCCACTGTAATAAAGGGAACAGCTGGTTTGCTTCGGCACTTATTGTTAATTTGCAAATCTATGGTTAACAGTGAGTTTTCATCACATTTTTACATACCATGTAACATACCAATATCATGGTTTGTTTAACAATTCATGTGCATTCTACTATTCACTGTAACTTTGGTTTAGAGCTTAATGTTCATGCACTATGTTAACTCATTGCTGACTTTAGGGGCATTGTGTGGACATATAATTTCATTATATTTATAAAATGCATATAGATGGTTGAATCATAGATATTTTGCCTTCCAGCATTTAATGTGATGCTATTTATTACCATTTTTTAGCATTATTGTTTTTCATATCAGCCTTCATTTTGTGATCTTGTATTGGGGACTGATTTGGGTCTTTTTTCTCTTGGGGGCTAGGTCTCCTCCAGCTTTTCAGTATCATAATATATAGTCATTTGTTGGTGCCAAGGTTGTTATATGGTCTTATGGGGTCGGCCTTGCTGCAATACATATTATAATAATTACATTTCCTCTTTTGGTAAATGTTTTTGAAGATTGTCATTTCTGCCTACAGCAACTTATATAAACTTTAGAATTGGGGCCACATATATGTTTATGGGCCGATTCAATATTGACACGACAATTGAGTCCATGATATGAATATGTTTTTTGGAATTTACAGGTGATTGTGACATTGAGTGGATATTCTGAATCATTTTCATTGGGCTGACTAGTGCAATTTTGTTTTGATTATGATGATACGCAGCATTGTGGTTATTTGATCAAGAGGATTATCCCTTTGTGACCACAGGGGGTAGCTATTGTATTATTGGTATTTGTGTATTAACACCCCCTATTTTCTGTTCTTTTGGACATTATATAAGCAGGAGTTGATATTTTATGTCATTTCAAGATCCATATATATGGTGGTTTTTGGTTGGATACGCAGCATTGTGATTTTTCTGTTTTATTCAGGCTAGATCACAAGAGCTGGCTATTGTATCTCTGTTGGCTACTATTGATTAGGCTCTTTATTTTTGGGTCTATATTTTTCTATGGCTGCATTCTATATCCACCAATACACACAATTTACCACACATTTTTGATTGGATTTAATTTAAGGTTCCAATCAACAGAAATATATGGTACCAATTTTTGTGTTTTTGTCTCTCTTTATATGTACACTTTTCAGTCCAAAAGGTTGGTTTTGGATAGGGTATATATATTTCAGCTTTATTCTTGCTGTCTGCAGAATTGATTGATTCACTAACGTTTTTTGGTAGTTTATATATATTTTTCGCAACATGGCATTGACTCCACTTGTAAAAGGCCTAGCATCTGATATGAATGATTTGACCATTTTTGGTTTAGGTTTATCGGATGCGGGTAATGATTCTTCGGGGATGATTCAAGACCCAGATAAACTATGTGAATCGATGTTCTTTAAGTTGGGTAAAAGTATGAAAGGTCTTCGGACCAATGTTTGGCATTTACGCCTGTTTTTAAGGCTTACCAACTCAAAAAGATCACACCATGTGGTTTAAGGGTCAACGTACAACCTTTGGTACACAATATTGATGAACAATTAACAGATGAGTGGACACAGATCCAACAATCAGCATCCTCGGGCTTTGTGGATGCTTTAGCTAGCTTTTATGAACGGGCTGTTAAACTAGGAATTCAGGAGGTAGAAACAATTTGTATGGAGGTTAACAAATTTGAATCTAGTGGATGTTTCACTTCCCGGGTGAATCAGTTAACAACAGAACTACTTAAGTTAGAACAGGTTCTAAAGGATAAAAAAATGAAAAAGTTCCAAAGGGATATAGGGGACTATGAAAGAGGTAAACCATTTGATATGTCTAGGAATGTCACCTTTAGGCTTCCAAGCAACAAACCTTTGGCCCCCGAGAGAAAAAGACCCAAATCCATTTTGAAACATAGCTCTGAATCATTGAACTACACATAAGGGGATGGCACGTCCTCCAACACTGAAGGGGAGGGCAACCACACAGATGCCTCACCTGATCCCAAAAGAAGGAGTTTGTCACACCCTTTGGGTTCAGGTACAGACGAGGGGGGAGGAAACACAAAAAATGCCAAACCCGTGGAGGGTTTGGAAGGTCTATTACAATTGATGATAGAACATTAACAAATAGCATGAATGTACATAACATTTCATCTGTACACCTTACTGATTTACAAATTAAAGTTCTTAACAAAGGGCTCAATTTTGTCCCCGGATGTTTTGTTCCAGAATTCACTTTAGCACAAGATGTGGTCAATTTTTGTTGTTTACTCAATTTGAAATTGTTTTTTGAAAATGACACTATTCAGGAAGTTCCAGAGTTTAGATTTTAAAAAAAAATCATCTTTTGTTCCACCTATGTCACACCTAGTATCCACTTTTCAAGCTAATGTCCTGAAGGATCTACATTGTAACCTCAAAGATTTCCAGGTATCTTACAATAACCTTTCTAAAGAGGAGGTACAATGTATAGAGGAACTTAAGAACAACAAAGAAATTATTATCATACAAGCAGATAAAGGTGGGGTGGTAGTGATTCAGGATTGGGTCGACTATAACGAAGAAGTGTGGGTAGTTGTAAAGAGGAACAAAAAAGTACTCACTTGCGCTATCTTCTCTTACAACAAATTGAAGAGGAAACGCTGTGTGTACGACAAAAGACTTAAAATTTAATGAAAAACAGCTCACAAATACACACTCCACAAAAACATAACTGACTTGACTTAATTCAACGTTAAAAGTTTAGCGCTTTCACCTATTCATATAGGCTTCATCAGAACTCAGTTCTGATGAAGCCTATAACGAAGAAGCAGAGAGACAATTGGGGGATAACAAATATTATATGGCTATGCCATTGGGCCCAACTAGTCACTTCAAGACTAAATTTGACTCATTTCTGATACAGGCTCAGGAAGAGGGCATCATTATGGAGGCAGTTAGACATCAGTTGTTGGTTCCATCTCCGTGTAAACAATACTTATACCTTCTACCTAAAATACATAAGGATGCTAGATGTCCCCCTGGAAGACCAATTGTATCAGGGCGGGGGTCTATTACTGAACCTTTATCTGAATATTTGACACACTATCTGAAACCACTACTACCTTTGATATGAGCCAGAATTCAGGACACTACTCAATTCTTGGATATTATTTGTGACATGCAATTGGAGCCCCATTGGCTGTTATGTACCTTGGAAGTAACCTCTCTATACACAAACATCCCACACTGGGCAGGTTTGCATGCTTTGGACTTTTGGTTGGGAAGATCTGGTTTATACCAACCAGGCTTTAATACTTTTTTAGTGGGCCTGGCTGAATATGTTCTTACCAGTAACGTATTCTACTTCCAGGACCAATGTTTTTGGCAGGTCAGAGGTACAGCAATGGGTGCCTCTATTGCATCCATTTATGCGGACCTTTTCATGGCCTATATTGAGGAGGTTATGATTTATGATTCTAGTCATAATATATATATGGATGAATTAGATATCTGGAGACGATATCTGGATGATTGTTGGTTGATGTGGAAGTCGGATGAAATCTATCTTCAGGAATTTATTGGCTGTCTCAATGACAATGTATGGGGAATTGAGTTCAAAGTAAATTTCCATAAATCAATGCTTGTTGAGGTTAGCAGGAACCCTGATGACATTCTAGCAACCTGGGTTTTCAGGAAATGTCTTGAATATAACTCACTTTTACATGCTACAAGCTTCCACCCCCGACATATCATCCAGAACATCCCCAAATCATAATTCCTGTTCACGCCAACAAACATTTGAGAACACCAGAGATGATTTAATACACAGGTTTCGTGAGAGAGGTGACCCCTCCTGTACTGTCAGCACTGCTTGCCATTGGGCTTCCAATCAGAATAGAACTGATTTGTTACAATACAAGGACAAACATAAAGACCTATCTAATTCTCTGGTTCGTCTGGTGACCACATATGGACGCAACACACATGGGTTTATGAATATCATTAATAGACACTGGAACATTTTGATGGCGGAGGAGAGATTACACTCTTTTTTGAGGGACAGATGCTCTTTTTTTTCAGAAGAGGTCGGACATTGGGTTCCCTGTTTAGCCACTATACGAGGGTGGGTCCCAGCTCCATCGTCTCTACTCAGCATACAATGAGAGGTGGCCCAGTGTTGGGTTGTATACCATGTGGCCACTGTACTTATTGTAACAAAGTCCAACATACGAGGGAATTCAATAGTCGCAATACGTCTGAAGTTTTCAATATCAATTTCTGGGCTAACTGTAGTACAGAGTGGGTCATCTACCTAGTCACATGTTCATGCTCCTCATTCTGTGTGGGACAAACCTCCAGGCCTTTTCGCCTTAGGATTGGGGAGCATCTTAGTGACATTAGAAACAAGCGTGCCAATAATGCTCTGTTTAAGCATGTCTGTAAACACAATTCTGCTTTTTTTATTTTACTGTCATTGATTGCATTGTAGGTAAATGTAGGGATAAATCAGGTTGGCATGATTTACTTAATTTTTAAGGAACGTAAATGGATCATTAAATTAGGGGCTTTATTCCCACCTGGTCTTCATGACCAATTCTAATGTACCAATGAACTGCCTTTATGTTACTATATATAAATACACTTATATGAATGGACATTATTTGTTTTTGTTAAACTCACTGAAGAAGGCTATTACAGCCAAAACCAGTTTGAGACAGGTAGTTGGGCTTGACTACCATCTACCTAGCTATGTGTTTTATATTAAACTTTTTGTATTCCACCTTTTCTGCTGGCTATTTTTGTTTTCCTATTCACAAAGTGCCTAACTCCAGTCATTACATTTTGCAGGCAAAGAAATATTAAAATATACCCATACCTGGACGGTTGTCTAATTCAGGCAAAAAGCCGGGACATACTTTTGAATCGTGTGGCATTTGTACAGAAGGTGCTAACTTGTCTGGGGTACACCATAAACAAAAAAAAATCACATCTGGTACCCTGTCAACAAATTATATTCCTGGGAGCAAGCCTGGACACAACTTCCCAGATGGCTTTCCTCACGCCAGAGAAACAAATTCGCAGATGACTTTCCTCACGCCAGAGAAACAAATTTATTTGACAACTTACTTCAAACTTATGTCCACAAAAGCCCTGCTATCTGCAAGGCAAATACTGCAAACCTTGGGGTTCATGGCCTCCTGCATCCTACTAATTCCATATGCAAGACTGCATATGAGGAAACTACAATGGTATCTAAAAAGCCTATGGTGTCAACATTCTCAGGATCTAGAAGCAATGATTCCTATCATACGTTGCCTATGGTTAGAGTTCCCTTGGTGGGCAGAGGCCTGTCACCAAAACAAGGGACTACCATTCGCTCTATCCCCTGCCGCCCAAACCCTAACAACAGACTCATCAGACTATGCATGGGGAGCTCACCTGGTAGGAATGTGCATTTAGGGCAAATGGAACCCAAGTCAAATGCACCTGCATATCAATCAAAAAGAAATGTTAGCTGTACAGAATGCTCTGACAGCCTTCAAGGACCACATTCTTCCAGGACAATTAATGGTAAAGATGAACAACACCACTGTTGTGTGGTACATAAACAAGCGGGGGGTACCCATTCTTACCCCCTCTGCAGACTAGCTATGGCTCTGTGGAACACAGCCTTGAGCTACCAAGCGCATCTACAGGCTCAATTCCTGCCAGGAAAACTAAATACACTGGCAGACAAACTAAGCAGAAATCTCATGGACCCACACGAGTGGAAACTGGAACCAAAGACTTTCAACATGTTGATAAACAAATGTGGGAGGCCAGATATAGACCTGTTTGCCTCCCCCCAGAACTACCAATTGGTTAAATTTTGCACAAGGACTCCCCACAAACAAGTTTGGAAAGTGGATTCTCTGTCCTTCAGCTGGAAAAATCTATCAGTTTATGCCTTTCCTCCTCTGCCTCTCCTCTCCAAAGTACTACTAAAGATCAAACAGGACAAACCAAGGACGATATTGATTGCACCAGACTGGCCACGCCATCACTGGTAACCCCTCTTGCACAGTTTGTCACTGCTGGCTCCATGGCACCTGCTTTAGACCCCTACCCTGCTGTCACAGCAGGAGAGCCAGATTCTGTACCCTCAGCTTCAAACCCTGAACCTGGCAGCCTGGCTAATTACTTAATCTCTCCGTTACCATCCCTCAGTAAGCAAGTGTTGGATGTCATTTTGGAGGCAAGGAGGCCTAGTACTAGAAAATCTTATGCTGAAAAATGGAAATGATTCTGTGCCTGGAACCAAACTCAAGGGATGGGCGCAGCAGCATCCAATTTACCTCAGATTCTTCAATACTTAACTGAGATGCTTCACAAGGGCCTTTCTTTTCCCTCCATCAAAATTCACGCCTCTGCCATTTTAGCTCATTACAACACAGAACCACCCCTCTTCTCTCATCCACTGCTCAAGCAGTTCCTCAGAGGGGCCAAAAACTTAAGACCACCAAGGAGAGCCCCATCTTCAGCCAAGGACCTTAACTTTGTATTGGAAAAACTCACTCTTCCTCCTTTTGAGCCAGCTGCAAGTGCAGAGTTAAAATTCCTTTCTTGGAAAACAGCCTTCCTTTTAGCAATCACTTCAGCAAGAAGGGTATCTGAATTACAGGCCCTTATGAATGTGGAGCCTTTCATCATCTTTCATGCGGACAGGGTGTCCCTCAGGACCAATCCATCCTTCATACCCAAGGTGGTATCCAGTGTGGCTCTTAATCAGTCCATTCATTTGCCAACCTTCTTTTCTAATCCACAGAACAAAGGGGAATGGATACTGCACTTGTTAGATGTACACAGACAACTTAGATTTTACTTGGACAGGACTAAACCTCAAAGGAAATCTGAACAACTGCTGGTGGCATTTGCTGCAGGGGCAGAGGGGAAGGCTATTTCAAAGCAAACCATTTCTAAATGGATAGGCCATTGCATTAATTTCTGCTATAAGCACCATGGAAAACCTATCCCATAGGGGATTAGACCCCATTTAACCAGGGCTGCATCTACCTCTGCAGCCTTTCTCGGAGGTGTCCCCACCAGGGACATCCTAGAAGCTGCTACCTCGAGTTCTGTGTATACTTTCACAAACCATTATCATCTACCAGTTTTCTCTAAATCCAGAGCTGGCTTTGCCACTGCAGTCTTGCAGGGCCTTATAGCTGGTCCTAATGCTATCTAAATTCCTCCTCCCAGCCTTACGTTTGGGAATCTACCCAAATGTGATGACTGCAACAGTGAAACACGAAGAACATAGTACATGGACAGGACTAAACCTCTCATGAAGTCTGAACAGCTGCTGGTTGCATTCGCTGCAGGGGCAGAGGGGACGGCTATTTCAAAACAAACCATTTCTAGATGAATAGGCCATTGCATTCATTTCTGCTGTAAGTACCATGGAAAACCTACCCCGCAGGGGATAAGACCACATTCAACCAAGGCTGCATCTACCTCTACAGCCTTTATCAGAGATGTCCTTACCAGGAACATCCTAGAAGCTGCTACCTGGAGTTCTGTACATACCTTCACCAAGCATTACCACTTGCCAATTTTTTTTTTTAAATCCAGAGCTGGCTTTGCCACTGCAGTCTTGCAGGCCTTATAGCTGGTCCTAATGCTATTTAATTATCTCCTCCCATCCTTAGCTTTGGGAATCTACCCAAATTTGATGACTGCAACAGTAAAACACGAAGAACATAGTACAGTTGTGTACACTTACCATAAATGTAGATGTTCGAGTGTATTCACTGTTGCAGTCCTGGTTACCCTCCCTCCAGCCCCCTGACTTCTTTTGGCTGTACCTCTACTCTCCTTTACTATGCTTAAAAGCTTTTTGGTGTATTTGCTTTTTTGTTAGAGGTATAACCTTGTATGTATATGTATATATATATATATATATATATATATATATATATATATATATATATATTTAATTTCTTCCCATTATGGAGGCACCTGACATCTGGGGCAAGAAAAATTGATGTAATGGCGTCGGTTGCATGCTTTATACCCCTGACTATCTGACGTCACGGAAGATGAGACAGCAACTGACGCAGGACCCAAGACTTTGATAATCAGGCCGACTGAGGGCTACTGCAAGCAGATAACCCAAATGTGATGACTGCAACAGTGAAAGCACTTGTACATCTACATTTATGGTAAGTGTACACAACTTTACTTTTTTCCTTGCCTTCGCAAGGTACTTTGCAATTATAGGCTTTTTAGTGCCTACGATTAATTTTCTCCTTATTAACAAAGAGAGTTGAGTGCTTGTATCAGTTTAAGGCTTCCTGTGCTTTCCAGCAGGTATTAGAGCAAGTGCTAGTCACAGGGATGCTTAAAGGTAAGATGTAAAAGTCAGCAATTAGGGAAGTGCCTAGTGGAGGTACATACCCCAGAAGACTAAATTGGGTCCAATACTCAGCATTGTTTGTATGTATGTCTGACGGAATAAGAAAACAGGATCATCTTCTTTGCTGATGACACTACGATAATTTCAGCAGTGGAGGATGGGGAGACGAGTCTCATGAATGATTTAAAAAGGCAGAAAAATAGGTGGATGAGATTCATTGCAAACAAATGAAAAGTGTTGGGCTTAGGCCACAACTGTCTTCATATGAGACATAATCTGGGAGGAGAGGATCTGATGGCAAGAGAGTGGGTAAAGGATCTAGGGCTGTTGATCACACCTGGACTGGACCACCAGGAGCAGAGTGAGAAGGCAGCTGAGGGTACCAGCAGCAAATAGAATAATGAAGTGATGTCTGACAAACGGCCTTCCTTGTGGAATCTATTCCCACTGAGTACTACAAGTAGTTCAGGAGGCTCTGTAAAGAAAAAGGACATCAGACTAGAAAGAATGCAGAGGAAGGCTATCAGAAAGCTCTGTGTAATGGAGGGGATGTAATATGAGCAAAAATTAGAGGAGCTCTTCTCATTGGAGGCCAGGGAACTGGAGGGAAAGAGTGTGATATAGATGCAGAAGACCTTTTCAGGAGATACTAAGAGATCATTTTGGGCAGAAAGGGCAGAGAAGGAAGGAGCAGTTACAGGAGATTGAAGGGACTTGTTACTCCCTGAAACATAGGAAGTATCTTTTCAAAGAGGGGGTTGTGGACCCTATGGAATGAACTGCTAGCATGGATGGTAGAGAGGGAATACGTAAAGTCATTCAAAAGGACATGGGAAAGATGAGAAAAGGGAAAGGAACAGATAGGGATGACTGAACATTAAAATGTTAAGGCATTTAAAAGGGGCAGACTAGACAGTCTTTTCAGTCATACCATCAAACAAACATAATGCTATGTTAAGTTTATTTGAACTGTATTTTTAGTGCCGTGTTTCTATTCTTTGCAGATCTATTAATCTAAGAGACAAGATACCGGGTTTCATCCTTACAAGTGTCCTTTTCCTTGGGTGGGGTAACTGATTAAAAGCACAAGCTGCAGGTCTGTACTAATTCAAATGTACTTGTGACCCCTGTATTTGTTACTCTTCATACATTTGCAAGATTTGTAAGATTTTTGGGGAGTGGGGGATGTTTTAGCAACTCACATTTACAACACTACTTGTGCTGAAAGAATGTTGTAACATTCAGCAGGATTCATAAAGATGATATGCAGTTAGATAGGGTTGATGTGAAGTCCAAACCACATACCAGAGCTGCACAAAATTCCTAAAAGTGCTGCAACAGTATGAATTACTTCCTTATGAGACCACCCTCCCTGCATGCAAAGGGGTATGTCATTTGCTTGATTAATGTGGTGCTCTGTCCCCCCACAGCTGTTTGAGCACTAGGTCATATAAATCACAAATTCCACCTTTCTCACACCTTTTTTAGGCATTGCCATATTATTTAGAGTCATTATAAGTCATCTGGCTTCACCCCTTGTGTGTCATTATCTATAGTAACTGTTATCATATAATCCAGGAAACACCAGTTGAAAATCAATCGTGCAAAGAACAAATTTATGACAACACAACAAACATAATAAAACTGGCAGAAAACTTTATTAAAATAATAAAATGGTAAGTTCTTTTGTAGACAACTTCTACTTCATCAGACCATAATTTAACTAATTAAATACATTCATTATATATTGGCATCCAAAAGTTAAAAAATGGTTGAACTCAGAAATAAAAATATGATCAAACCTCATTGTATAATAAATGAGGTTTCTTCCTTTTTAATCTGTCTTAAAGAGACTTTATCATTTAAATCACCTTCTTTGTCATCTTGCAAATGTAGAATCCAGAAGAACTCCCTGTCCTCCATTATATTACAAATATCACCCATCCTACCATTGTCAGATATTGTCTCAGCTACTTGAAATGTAAAACTATGCCCTTGAGATGTCTCCATTATATGTTTTGCTAGAAAATTATTCAAATGACTCTGTCTTGTGTCTCTGGCATGTTCCCTCATTCTCTCCATTAGACTACAATTTGTTTTCCCTATATAAAACCTCCTACATCTGGAACACAGTGCCAGATAGATAAGATTTATTGATTTACAAATAGCTTTCACAGTAAAAGTGTATCTCCTTCCTGTCATAGGATGTGTAAAACTATTTGTATTATTATTAACATAAGTAACAAAAATTACAATTCTTACAAAGGAATGTGCCTGACTGAGAAAATGAATGTTCTGTCTTCTTATTGTAGCATAATAACCTTTTCAATGAACTTTTGTTTTTAAAAACAAGGGACTCGAACCCTGTCATACTATTAACTTGTTGATCTGACGTTAAAATATGCCAGTTTCTCTTAACTTCACAAACATCCCCTATATTACTTGAATATGATGAACAAATGATAGGTGCCTTCTTAATAAATTTAATATCGTTCTTATATAATCATGTGTTGCTGAAAAATGAGACTGCTACATTCTCTCTCAAACTTCTAATGTCTTGTAATTCTTGTTCGGTCTCAGAGAATAAATCTTGACACTAGCTTCAGGTATGTTGAACTTTTAATTGACTATTTTAAACCTTTGGAAGCCTCTCTTATAGACTCTATTAAGATGAATCAGTGTGCTGTTATAGACAGTTTTCTGCCCCTTTAGTTGACGCCCACTTGGGGATGTACTAAACAATGTCTCTGCCTATGAGTCCCATCTTAGACAACAGAAGATGAAATTACAAAGAGATTTTATAGATTTCAGTATAGTCCAGGTGTTTACCTGGACTAAAGAAAGTGACATTAAGATAACATCAGATCAAAATCTTGCCAGTAATGATAATACTGTTCATGAAGCAACTACTCAGTTAATCAGTGAGGAGTCTTGTCAAGACATTACACCAGTGATGTATGCTACTGCATTCTTTACGACCTCTGGTGCAGCAAAGGATAAAAAACGCATGTTAGATGCAAGACCTATAGGAAGAAATAATAATATAATAGTTGGTCAAATGCAGGTTTTTTCAAAACTCCCTCTCCCAGTACGTGGAATAAGGGAAGTGGAGAGAGGTCGCTCCAACAGCAGAGGGCGCAAACTGAGAAGAGATCAGCAGGAAGCGTCACAGGCTCCATTCATCAAGAAGATGTAGGGAAAGGTGACGCAGGGCTGATGCATAATATTTCACTAAGATGTTTGGATGATTATCTCTGTGTTACAAAAAGGACTATCTTTCATACCAGAGCATCCCTCCAGTTTAATTGAAGTCTCAGCCAGTATTAGAATGTTTGCACGGAACATTGTTACAACTTATGCATTCTGAAGAAAGATCTGTGAGTATATTCGGGAAACCTAGTTTATGCGATCCCAATTTGAATTCCTTGCTGGAAGTATTTTACAACATTGTAAGCAGGAATTTATTATTTAATATGAGTGGTTATAGGAGTAAAAATAAAAAGGTATTAAACCTTAACCAAGAATGAATATCAGGCCTTGGATAGACTTCGTAAAGATACAGATATCTGTATTAAACCTGCTGATAAAGGAGGGGCAACTGTGATTATGGATTAGGTTCATAGGTAGGTACTAGGCTATTGGCCCTAGGGCGTATATAAGCCTAGCCAAACGGTACCCTGGCTTTTGCCACCCAAGAAAATTTTTTTTTTGTGCCCCTGTCAAGCAGAAGTGATCCCCGGGGTGAATTTCCTATCTCTCATCCAATCATCAAGATTTTTCTTGAGTGCTAATGAGGAGCTTTGTTTGATATAGATAGGTAGTTTGTTCCAGAGTATGGAAAGTCTCTGGGACAGGAATCTATCCCTCCAGCATGTTCTGTTTATTGTGGTAACAAGGTTTAGTCCCTAGAGCGTGTAGCTCGGAGGGATTGGGATTTCTTTAAGTGGAGCATGTCCAACAGCTCTGGGTTTGACATAGCTTTGTATGTTAGGCAGAGATTGCCTCAGAGTAAAGCTGGAGTTTTTTGTGACGGTCTGCGTAGGCATCTGTTTGAGGCCTGTAATCCTCTTTGCGAGGTATTTCTGCGGCCTTTCCAGTTGTTATAGATGTCTTGTGAGGTACATACCAAAAGGGGTGTTATACTCTATAATGGGTCTAATGAGTGATGAGTAGAGGGGAACAATGACTTATTTTTTTCCTGGATGAGAAACCTTTTGTGATGAGGTGTGCCACTTAGAAAGATTTCCTGACTACTGTGGCAATGTGATTATCAAAGGAGAGACTACTGTCCACCTGTGTCCCAAGGTTTCATCACATTTTTGGTGTTAAGTAGACTATCGCCTATGTGGTAGTTCATGGGTACAGAGTTTTTACCAAAAGGGATGACAATGCACTTTTTGGCATTGAGCTTGAGGCCATGACTTTGACACCACACATCTGCATCAGTGAGGCCCTTTTGTAGGATGTCCCACATCGTTAGGAGTTTTGATTATGGCTCCTAGTTTGCAGTCATCTGTGAACTTTGTTAGCCAAAGACCTTCTGTGTTAGCTTGTACTTCAAAGAAGTAGATTCCAAACAGGAGAGGACCCAGGACCGAACCCTAAAGTACTCCACTTGTCACTGGTCTGAAGTTGCATTTAGAGTCTGCTACTTTCACAGTGTGAGTTCTGTCAGTGAGCCAGTTGGCAACCCATCTTGTGACATAGAGATTTATACCTGGTTTAGTGAGTTCATCTATAATTCCAGAGTGGGGGATGGTGTCGAAGGCCTTGGCAAGATCTAGATAGGCTGTGTGAACCACCTTACCCTCATCTACAGTGTTGGTGACCGCTTCAAAGAAGTCTATCAGGTTTAGGAGACATGATCTGCCTTTTACAAACCCGAACTGGGTAAGGTCCAGAGTTTGGAGATTACCAATGTTTTTGTTTGTAAGTTCCATGATGATACATTCCATAGCCTTGCAGACCAGGCTCATCAGGCTGATGGGGTGGTAGTTCCCAGGGTCCGTGGTGGCTTCTCCCTTTGTGGAGTGGGATAACCATTGCTGTGCGCCATTCAGTGGGCACAAAGCCTGAGGTGAGGCTATGATTGAACATGGTACTTAGGTGGGGTGCCAGTTCGTTCTGTAGTTCATGTAGAACGCAGCCTGGGATGTTGTCAGGTCCCCATGGATGCTATGTTCTTTGCTTTGGAGAGTGTGTTTTTTACCTGTGCAGCCATGATTACAGGAACTTTGCATTCTTCCGGTATATAGATGGGCCCTTTAGAAGGTGAGAGAGGGGTAAAGTTAGCACTGAACCTATCTGCCAGGATGTTGGCAATATCAATTGGTTTTGTATATTTAGTGCAATTGTGCTGTAACTCAGAGCAGATCTGAGTGTTGCCATTGAGATTCTTGACATAGCTATAGAATGCTTTGTGGTTGTCTTTGGAATCAGTGGCAGTTTTGTTTTCGTAACTAGCTTTGGAGGATTTTATGAGGGTTCTCTGCTTCTTACTGAGGCTGACCACGGAGTTCCTCCAATCATGGGCTTTTACTCTTTTTTTTGCAACAGTTTCTTTCTTATGTTGTAGAGTTTGTTTTATGGCAGGGGACCACCAGATTGGCTTCCTTTTTTTGGAGGATAGCATCTTGGTTCTGTTAGGGATTGCACAATCCATGCACTCGTGTAAGTGCTTATAAAGTGCATTTGTATAGGATTCAGCAGTTGTACCTCTGTTGTCCGTCAGCATGGGTGTCATGAAGTTTGCCACTTTTGTCTTAAGAAGCGTGAAGTTGGCTTTGGATACATTTTTTACAGTGGTTTCCCTAATGGGGGTGGGGATGGGATGTGGATGTCTAGGGTGAGTAGCTTGTGGTCGGATCTGACCAACGAGGAACTGACCTCTGCTGTGGAACACTGGTTTCCCATGTTGGTAATGACCAGGTCTAGGATATTGCTGCCCCTGGTGGGGGTGTGGTAAGTTGATCCAAGGCGTTCGAATTTATGAATTCCAGAAAATGTTGAGCACAAGAGTTGGTACATGAGTAGTTTTCCCAGTTAGTGGTGGGGTAGTTGAAATCGCCCATTATTAGGGTGTTAGGTTGTACCCTAATATTTATCCAGTGTATCAAGAAATGAGGAGTGGGAATCCTGGGGCATGGTGGGGGGATCTGTAGCAAGCTACAATTTGGATTACGGTCTTGCCCAGAGTTAGTTGCACTTGGATAATCTCGGATGCATTATGCTGAGCAACTAGCCTGGAGGTGTGGATATCCTTAATGAATATGGACACGCCTCCGCCTTCGGTCCAGGTTAGGTGGCCGAAAGGTGTGGTATGAATTATAGTTAGGTGATGAGAAATATCTCTATAGGTTTAGTACATAGTACTACATCTTTTTTTAAATTCTCTGTGAAAGTCTCAGGAACAAGTATTATTGAATACCTTGTCATAATGTTAGAAAAAGGAGCTTTGAATGATATTATTACCACTAGATATAGAAAAGAATGTTATAGGAACCATGTTTTGCATCATAATACTTTACATCCACCATAAACATGTAATTAAAGGACAAGCTATGAGAATCTCAAGTCTAAATAATTCAGAAGATAGGCTCCAAAAGGAGACTGATGTTATGAAAAAAGAATTATTGCAAAGGAGATGCAGAGGTAAAGAGAGCAAGAATTGAAAGACATTAGAAGTTTGAGAGAATGTAGCAGTCCCATGTTTTTCATCAACTCATGATTATATATTTTATTAAGAAGGCGCCCATCATTTGTTTATCATATTCAAGTAATATAGGGGATATTTGTAAAGTTATTAAGAGAAACTGGCATATTTTAATATCAAATCAACAAGTTAATACTATGATAGCTTCAAGTTCCTCCTTTATTTTTAAAAACAAAAATTCATTGAAAAGGTTATTATACTACAATAAGAAGAACAATCGTTTTCTCAGTCAAGCACATTCTCTTGTAGGAGTTGTAGTTTTTATTTAATTAATGATGCAAATAGTTTTATACATTCCATGACAGGAAGGAGATACACTTTTATTGTGAAAGCTACTTGTAAATCAATAAATCTTATCTATCTGGCATAGTGTTCCAGATGTGGGAAGTTTTATATAGGGAAAACAAATCGTAGTTTAATGGAGAGAATGAGAGAACATGCCAGAGACATAAGACAGAGTAATTTGAATAATTCTGTAGCAAAACATATAGTGGAGACATCTCAAGAGCATAGTTTTAACTTTCAGGTAGTTGAGACAATATCTGACAATGGTAGGATGGGTGATATTTGTAATATAATGTAATGGAAGACAGAGAGTTGTTCTGAATTCTACATTTGCAAGTTGGTAAAGAAGGTGGTTTAAATGCTGAGGTCTCTTTAAGACCGAGATTAAAAAGAAGCCGGCCTCATTTATTATACAATGAGGTTTGATCATGTGTTTTTATATTTGAGTTCTATTAGTTTTAACTTTTGGATGCTAATATATAAAGAATGTATTCAAGTAGTTAAATTATGGTCTGATGAAGTAGAAGTTGTCTACGAAAGCACTTACCATTTTATTATTTTAATAAAGTTTTCTGCCATTTTTATTACATTTGTTGTTTTATCAACCGTCATTGTATAATGCATCCTCATACTCACTGCGATGCTGTGAGTCATGTGACATGGTTGGATAGCTAGGTTACTCTGACAGTGGAGGATTGTAATTGACATTCAAGTGTTAACACACTGAGCATTGAAAGGTGTGGTGATTTCTGTATAATTTTCAGGTGTATGCTGGGATTCACCTATATTGCAGTTACTTCTGCGCCACAGTTTACTCCATTGCCCTCATTGCTTCTGGTAGATGTCATAACTGTAGTCAGATCTTCTTCCCCTCCCCCACAAGATCGGCTATCCAACAGTAACTACTCAGTTTCTCCTCTGAGCTTGAACTTTCCAGCACCCTTGCAGCTAATCAAATACTGGTTGTGTGGGTCTCCAACAATACTTCCTCTGCCTTTGCCATGTGGCCAAGGCATTTCATTACTGATTTTATGCAGAGGTTGAAGTAACATTTTTTGATGACTTCTTGGTTTCTTGATTTTAGCTATATCCTGGAGTTGTTGTGGTGTTACTGAGGAGATATTGTTTATTTAACTGCTTAGACCACTGCTTGAATTTGTTTCTTAAAGAGAGTTCAGTTTGAAGAAGGTGGTTTAACAGCTGATTTGGTTTCCGCGCATTAAATTTACATCATCCCTAAACATACCCTCCTCTGTAAGACGTTGATTTTTGGATGCCTGTTCTAGAACTAGCAATTTTTTCCTGAGTGTTTCTGTATTTTTTAATTCTTTAATTCCTTCCTTCCCTATCTGTCCAGCAGGGTACAAAGGAGTTGCAGGGAGGTTCACTGGAAACATCTCCAAAGCATGTACACAGCAGGCTCATCCAAAAGACAGTCTGAGTCTTCTACCATCCACCCATAGTTTATTTTTGATGGAGCCTTTCTACTACATCTGCCCTTATGCTTTAAGTTTGTGTTGGGCAGACAGTTCTTTTGGCATGTATTTTAGCGTTGACAGTGACTAGTCAGTAGGCAAGTGCTTCAGTACCCTAGTTTGTAATCAACAGCCATACATTTATAAACTCCTCAAAAGACACCCTGCTGGACAGCTTTTACTTTCTGCTTTCTAACAGACACTGAGATTTACTCCTTACTGTTCTTACTCCTCAACTATTTCTTTCTGTTATTTTTTCCTTCACTTTTGTAGACTAGCTACTCCCATTGTTTGTCTCTTCTTGCCTTCCTTCAGTGGCACTGATTGCCTTCAAGGAAGTCACCCTTGGACTCCCTTTCTTAAGTTTATTTCTCCTTACCCCAGACACTTTCAGCTCTTAGCCAATTTTTTGTGCCCAGTCACCACCACTTCAGTGCACTTATCCTTCTCTTTAGGTTAGAAAAAAGTTTTTTTTTTTTTAATTTTTATTTTTCTGTAGAAGTGTTCCTGTAAGTAAATATATCTGTAGTTGTTTGTAACAGTGGTTTGCAGGAGGGACATCTGTCTGAGGACTGTATTTTTTATGTAAATTATTTAGAAATATTTTCGCAGCCCAAAGCAGTGAACTTTGCTCACTATTATTGCTTTACTGTTTTAGACCACAGCAATTCCATTGATACTGTCTCCTTCCAACTGGGCTCCATTGATTGTTTTTAGCAGTCCACTGTCTCCATTCCTTTAGTTTGATTTCTCCTTTGCCCTGGACACTCATGAAACCACTTTCAGTTCTGAAACACTTCACTGATTGTTTTTTGTGACTTTACCATCCTGTTTGGACTAACCAACTACCCTACCCCCATTTCCACTCACCCCCAAATAGCCTAAACTTATACAGTCAAATCCACACCAATCTAGGCAACAACCAATTAAGTCAAATATCTGCATAGTATACAACTAAGCTCCCTCCTCAATTATCAGTTAATATTTAACCATACCCTCACTCTCATTAAGCTATGGCCTTTCTGTACCTACCAATCCTGGTAACTCTTTTTTTTTTTCCCTGATCTACCTGACCTCCCTTCCTAGCCACATTCATACAAACCATATTTGTCCACCACAGTCACTTTTTCATCTACTCGGTCTATCAACACAAGCACAGCCCTCCATGACTCCATAACTTTACCCCACCTCTTTCATTCATTACTTCTAACTTAAGATCACATCACAACAAACTTTAAAACACAAATACACTTCCAAAAAAAGTAAAAAAAAAGACTTTATAACCCATACACCCTCAACATACACCACATATCTTTTCAAATTAATATTAGATTGTGACATATACCCCAATCCAGGACCATCCATTGCCAACTCCACCAATAACCCAAAACTTAATGCACCTCTCTCAGCTTCCAGAACATCCTCATTGCTAATTTTCTACCTGAATATCCAAAGCATTTGCAATAAAATAATCGACCTGCATCAATGGATAGCCCAACATTGTCCTTGATATACTAATAATTGCAGAAACTTGGCTGAAGCCACATATTAAAGATGAAAAAATACTAACACCCAGTTGCAACATATTAAGGGCAGATAGGAAAAACAAAGCAAAACAAAAAAACAGGAGACATGGCCATCTTGTATAAAAATAATCTGCAACTTACCCTTTCCCCATCCCAATCTTTAATACTACCAAAATCATTAGTTCTGTACTAAAATTAACCCCCCACAAAACTCTATCCATAATGGGAATTCACATCCCTCCTGGGAATAACATCAGCACCACCACCGAAGAATTTCTCTCATGGGTCACCTCTGATATCCCACAAGAAAAGATCATTTCAGGAGATTTCATTATCATCTGGCTGGCTGTCAATTGTGATTATCCTCAAAATGCCACAGTCTTAATGGTCTTATCCAACTAATTGTCTTGCTCAATCACTACATAAGCAACACCAGCAAAGATTCATTATTTGATTGGATACTCTCCTCTTCCTGTAACAACATATTCTCCTATGGCTGTCTCTCTAATGCTCTAAGTGACCACCTTCCATCTTCCTACCTTTTATCATCAGAGCTCAAAACCTCATTCCCAAACCTCACCACCTTAATGAAGTAAATATTCTTTTTTACTTCCAAAAAGAAACAATCTGATGTTGTCCATCTTCATTCATTCTTGACTGATGGGTTTGGTTCCAAACCCTCGGAACCGACTTGGCCATTATACAAAGCTCGCGCCAAAAATCTCAAGCTAAGGCTCTACCCATACCGCCTCTCTTCCCATTACCTCAGATCTTATTTGCCGCATACAAAATTGGATGCATCATCCATTGCTCTCAACTAAGTACTCAAATTTTTTGCTATTTGTCTGTTATTCTACCTTTTCTGTGATATTTACTATTCTCTAGTTTCCTTGTTTTTGTGCAAGTGACTCTATTTGAAACTTTCTACCCCCGCATTTACCTGAAGGTATCTCTCTTTTTACCATCGTTGGTATAGGCCTCTCCTTCCCCCTTACCATTGGTAATTCTTTGATAACATCATTGGTATCCTTTTCCTTACCTGTTCTTCTTTTTGCTTGTTTGGGTAGTCCTTATATACCATAGTTGGTATATTCACAAAAAAAAGTTTTTCTCTTGTCTTTCTATTTTTTCTTTGAGTGCGTGTGTGTGTGGGCATACCTTGTACTTGACTAAATAACATGACAGAAAAGCAGAAAGGAACCTCCAGGTTTAAACAATGTAAAGACTGTGGCTCAATTCGGATGGGCATATTTCCTGTGTCTATTGTTTGTGTGTCCCTCATCTCGAAGTTCAACCTTCATGTGAACTCTGTAAGGGCTTTAGTGCTCGAACTCTTGCAGAGAGAAATAATAAATTGATACATAAGGGCTTGTTGAAATATCCCTTTGGTGAAGCTCTCTCTCTGAGGTGAAGACTTCAAAATCTCCTAAAACTGACTCTAAAAAACTGAGCCATTCAGTAACGTCTTCCCCCAAGGTAAATGTCTCCCAAGACTCAAAAATCTCTGGCTCCGCCATCTTCTTCAGAACCGAAAGCAAAAATTTCAAAGATATTGTTGCCTTTCGCTCCGGCCCAGAAACCAACAAAATCTACCATGGTGCCATCTGTTATTGAAAGTATCCAGACATCTTTGGTACCGACCATGACTTTGGCATCGACGACCTCTCCGGCACCAATAGTTGTCACTTCCACTATTTCAATCCCATCTTCACCTTCTGTCCAACAGTCTGTGATGCCGAGGGTCGAGATTAAAAGTACCCCCAGGACTAGATATTCCCCTTCAGTAGACCCCTTTTTGGGTCTGCAGCTGAGTCTATTCATGGAAAGACCTGAATCCCTTTTGGGAATGTCAGTCCATTCCTCCAGGAGCCTATCAGAAGTGGATGTAGTTAGATTAGTGGATCAGCTCTTGTTAGCCAGGAGCCTTCCTGCTCCCTGTTTGACCTCTCTCCCTCCCAGAGCCGAGGCTTATTCTCCTAGGACTCCTACATATATTCCTCCTTCAACTTCTCCTCAGGTCTTGGAACCCATTGCTTGACACTCGCGGTGCCAGCTACCTCGTTACCGACGGTGGATCTCACCTCAGTACCAGAACTTACTCTGTGGTCTTCAGCTCCATTTGATCCATTGCACCCATAGGACTTGAGAGTTGGCTGTCGGTTCGGGATCCCTGTATTGGCTCCGATTTTTTTTCTACAGCTCTCGGTACCTTGGTAGTTTCAAGTCCTCTCTTGACTCCTACTCTGGGAGGGGGGGCTTGTCAGAGTGGGGTGTGGCCCCAGTTCTGAGGTTGTCTTTCTCTGTTCCGGGCTCCCATCCCTCTTCAGGTGGGCCTGCATTCCAGGTTATGGAGAGAGCTCCCAGTTGGTACCATCCCTGTCACAGTGCCATATTTTTATTCCCGCTGGTTTGCAGCTGCCACAGTCTGCTACTTTGTGACAATGGCCACAAGAGCAGCAAGATACCTTAGTGCAGGATCCCCTCTCTTCAGAGTCCTCCTCAGATCTTCCTCCTGAGGGCCACCCTGGAAGAGATTGTGCAAGAGAAAGCACTTGGATTCTGCAGAAGAATCCGTCACCAAGGATACAGATCACGATAAAGGGAAAGGGTCCCCACGGTCACCCCCTGAAGATTTCTCCTTTGGAGATATCCTGGAAATTTAAAAACAGAGGGGGTAATTGGAAGCCCTCAAACCCATCCTCTGAGGAATTTCTTGCAAGCTTTTCTTGCCCAGTCGTCTTCTTCTTGGGTGACCCTGCCTGCTGATGAACTAATCAAACTTATCATACAGCATGCGTGGAAGGCTCCTGACACCATAGAGTCTATTCCCCAGAGACTGGACAAAATTCTTTCAGCCCTGGAGGATCACGCCCATTGGGCTATGGGTCTAGCAGTGGATGCCATGGTGGTGGCAGCGGCCACAAAAAAGGAATTCAGAAAAGAGAGCTCAACTGTCCATCCACCTAACCCAAGAGTCCCAGATGATGGACAGATTTGGGAACCAGATGTTTGCTTCAATGACCTTCGCTATTCGGTCCTTGGATTTTTTGGCACACTTCACTAGACTCCAAAGGGATCTGATAACATAGCTTTCAGTCACCCTGGCGTGAGCAGTGTCTGATGAGGTCAGGTATAAGGTTGTCTCCCAGCCTGCCACCCTAGAGTCTCTCTCTAATTTGCCTATGTAGCTTATTGCGCATACAGCCAAAGGGACATCTAGAGCAGCGGGTAAAGGTGTTACCATCAGGTGTCACGCTTGGATGCATTTGCGGACCCCTTTAAGTCTTCCTTTGTCAATGCTCCAGTTGATGCCACTTCATTCTTTGGCTCCAAAGTTAGAGACACATTAGCCAGGTGTGAAAAGGACAGGAAGACCCTT
Source organism: Protopterus annectens (assembly GCF_019279795.1). Lineage (NCBI taxonomy): Eukaryota > Metazoa > Chordata > Ceratodontiformes > Protopteridae > Protopterus > Protopterus annectens. The sequence goes on along the minus strand of NC_056727.1, from coordinate 593,768,188 downwards.
TCTGCTATGGGCGTGTGTTTTTCCACTCCAGACCTTACCCTAGGAATCAGAGGAGTGGAAAGATGTGGCTCAATAAGACCCAAGGGTCTTTTTGGGATATATGTGGCGAGTATTCCCCCAGGGCAGAGGGGGAACTCTTCTGGAAGATGCTTCTCCCATGGCACAGGGGCTCCACGCAACCAGGTTTCCAGAGATTTGTTTTCTGGACAACCCTACCAGAGCCCCTGAGTGGCAGCCTGATTGCTTACCTCTGGAAGCAGTCGGGGGAAGATTTTCTCTGCACCACTCAGCCTGGCTCACAGTAACATTGGATTCCTGGGTGCAGACAGTAATCACTAGAGGTTACCGCATTCCCTTCAATCTTTTCCCAAAACACAAAGGTGAATCCCCGATGCTCCACCCAGTCAGATGGATATAGCAGCACTAGAAATTCAAAAGTTGTTTCAAAAAAGAGTTATCCAAGCAGTCCCACCAGACCAGATAGGATCTGGGTTTTACTCAAGATTCTTTTTAGTGCCAAAAAAGACAGGGGACTGGAGGCCAATCTTGAATCTCAGTGTATTGAGCAAATTTGTACAACAGACAAAATTCCAGATGGGTCACGGTTCAGTCTATCCTTCCATTTCTAGAGAAGGACGATTGGATGTGTTCTGTAGATCTTCAGGATGTGTACTACCATGTAAAGATGGACAAATGCTCCAGAAGATATCTCTGCTTCCGGCTAGGAGTCAGTCCTTACAATTTAGAGCACTGCCCTTTGGTCTCACCACAGCCCCTAGGGTGTTCACTAAATGTATGTCAGTTGTCGCAGCTCATTTAAGGCTACAGGGATTCTGTGCATCTCCATATGTATATGACTGGCTCCTCACCCCCCCCCCCCCCCACCAGGCATCTACTGCTTTGCACCACAGACTTTGTTCTACACCTTGCTGACTTCTTAGGCATTTCAATCAACAAAGAAAATCATTACTATCTCCCATACAAGACCTGGAATTCGTCAAACTATATACAAAATCCTGTGTGGACTCCCTTCCTCATCACAGGTTGTTAAAGTTGAGATCCCAACTTCAAGTGATTCTTAAGACAAAGTTCCTGCCCGTCTGGGACTACAACTTCTCAGATCCATGGCAGCAACAATAACGGTAGTCCCCCTGACGAGGTACCACGTGAGGCTACTTCAGTAGCTCCTAGCATTACAATGGTCACGTCTAACTCACCCCATGTCTCATCCAATCTTAATAACAAATGGCTGCAAGAAAGATTTATCTTGGTGGATGAAGCCAGAAGAGGATTTATGGAGTCATCCTTTCACCCCCTCTCAGCCCAAGGCCATAGTGTCCATGGATGCTTCCCTGATAGGGTGGGGGAGCATTTTCAGGGAAAGACCGTCTAAGGCATTTGGTCCCCACAGGAGGCCAATCTGCACAACATTATCCTAGAACTGAGAGCAGTGCTTTTAGCATTGCAAGCATTCCAGTCTGCCCTTCCATCCGGGACGATTGCTGTCCAATCAGACAGCATGTCAGTAGTCTGGTACATCAATAAACAGGGGGAACCAGATCCTACCCACTATGTCGGGAAGCACTAAGAGTTTGGCAGTGGGCAATCACCTCCAACCGCTTTCTAATAGCAATGCATATTCTGGGGAATTCCTATGTGATTGGGGCAAGTGGTCTCTCAATCCTAATGTAGAGATGAAAATTTTTCATTGATGGGGTCAGCCTTGTTGCAGCCTGTTCGCCTTTCCCACAAACCATAAATGCAGCAGCTACTTTGCCCTAGTCCCCCCTCACAGGGGCACACCTTCACATTTGACCCCTGAGACTTCTGTATGTCTTTCCCACAAATTCCTTTAATTCCCGAGTTTCTGAGGAAAGCCCAACGGTTGAGAAGCAGACCTGATTCTCATTACACCTTACCAGCCCCGTCAAGTCTGGTTTCCCTTTCTCTGGCCTCACCTGGTTCACCACCTGTGGACTCTGGATCCAACTCCTGACCTGTTATCTCACCCTCAGGGCTTAGTGCATCCCAACCTTCAACATCTCAAGCTGATGGCTTGGTTTCTCCACTTCCAGTAATTGCCAGGTGAAACAATTTGTCCTTCCCAGTGCAAAAGATACTTCTGACTTCTCATAAACCATCCACCAGAAAACTTTACCTTAACAAATGGAAAAGGTTCTCTATTTGGTTGGATACAAACGGCTTGGATCCTTTCTCAGCTCCAGTCGATAAGGTCCTGGAGTACTTAGCCACCTTATTTCAATTTGGAGCCTCAACTTCTACCATTAGAGTTCATTTAGTTACCATTTCGAATTTCCATAACGTTTTTCCTTAAGGGTGCTCAACATTTGAAACCACCTTTCAAAGCTCCAATAGCGCCTTGGTATTTGACCTTAGTCTTGCAATGCTTAGTTTGTCAGCCTTTTGAGACAGCAGCCACTTGTGACCTCAAGTTTATATCATGGAAGACCCTCTTCCTAGTACCTGTCACATCTGCTAGGAGAATTTCAGAATTACAGGCAGTGTGTGTGAAGCATCCATATATCATCTTCCACAAAGAAAGAGTATCACTCAGAACCAATCCCTCCTTCCTTCCTAAAGTGGTGTCAGAGTCCAATATCAACCAGACCATAGCTTTACCGGTTTTCTTTCCAACATTTTCAAACAAAGGAGAGTACTGCTTGCACAATTTAGATATCCACAGGCAGTTATGTTTATACTTAGAATGAAGGCCTTTAGAAAATCAGACCCAACTATTTCTATCCTTTGCAGGTACCAGATTAGGAAAACCTGTTTCAAAGATCACCTTATTGAAATGGTTAAAGAGACTGCATTATCTTTATATACAATCAGAATAAACTCAAGCTACTAACAAAAGTTAGAGCTCATTCAGCAAGATCTGGTTCCACTTCAGCAGTCTTCCATTCCAGAGTTTCTATGGAAGACATATGCACAGCTGCAACTAGGGTTACTGCTTATACCTTTAGCACTCATTACAAACTAGATATGGTTTCCAGGGGAAGAGCATCTTTTGGTTCTATGGTGCTCAGGAATATCCTTCCTTAGGGCCGCCCAGGATCTAAAGTAGCTTGGGGACTCTGTCCCATCAGTCAAGAATGAATGAAGATTGACAACATCAGATAAAGAAGTTATGTTCTTACCATAACGTTCCATCTGTGTTGTCGATCTTCATTCATTCTTGACATCCCACTCTCCTGCCTCCTCCTAGAGACTCCTGGAGGTTTTGAACTATTTCTGGGGTTGTTATAGGGTTGTTGCTCAGGCAGAGCTTCCACGTTTTCTTCTTGGTAGGCAAACTTGATCTGAGGTATGTGTAAAGCCTTAGCTCAAGATTTTTGGCTGGAGCAAGCTTTGTATAATGGCAGAGTCATTTCCACGGGCTCGGAACCAAACCCATCAGTCAAGAATGAATGAAGATCGATAACACAGATAGAACATTATGGTAAGAACATAACCTCTTTTTTTTCCAGAGCCTACAACTTTGCAACTGGGTAACATCTAAAGGATATCCCCTTAGATGATGCTGTTACAGAATTCTCTAAAACCTTCCTTAAAATTTTAAACAGTTTAGCCCCCTTCAGAATAAAACATGTAAGGGCCATACCAGCCCCTTGGCTGACCAGAACCAGAAAACATCTAATGCAACCCAGAGATGAGGCTTGGAATTCCTGGATCAAAAATAAATCACAAAACAGATTACAAGTATTTCAGTAAGCCAGAAATCACACCTAATACCAAATCAAAATAGATATAAAAATTCTAATTGAATCTATCTTCAAAAACCAAAGGCATTCTGGTTAAGTACCCAACCCGAACCCACAGTGCCCAGCAACATTGAAAACACTGCTACTCTCTTTAATATGCACATAAGCTCAATCACATCCCCAATCAAACACCACACCCCTCCCACCATCCCCTCCATCTCCAGCAGCACGTGTGACTCTGCCCCCTTCTTACTGCAACCAGTTCCTACCTCAGCCATTACAAAAATTCTGTTAAAACTAATACCCACCACCTTAGCAGCTGACAATCTCCCCACCAGATATCTACAAATGGCTGACGAGGCTATAGCCTATTCCATTTCCATACTCAGAAACTGCCGTATCACAAAAGCACACCTCCAACACTATGGAAAAAAGTTATATCCTACCACTTCATAACGGAGGAAATAACACTGAACTTAGTAACTATCCTAGTATCCTTAGTAACTATCCTGTCCCCTTATCTACAATTCTTGAAAAATGCATTTAATCCCAGCTTTCCCAACACCTCAACAAAAATAAATCCTCCATAACGGCTTCTGCCACCATCATTGCCCTCCGTACATTTCACTAGTACTGTAAATACCCAATGAAGGAAAGCTAGTATTTGCCCTCATTCTTGACCCTTCCAAAGCTTTTTACACAGTGTAGCACCTCATCTTCCTATAAAAACTCTCAGCTCTAGGATTTGATAAAACCTCTACCACATGGCTTAACAGCTGTCTTGCTAACAGATCACACACTAAAATGACACAAAGATTCTCTTTCTTTCTTCCCCGTCTCCACAGGCATGCTTCAAAGGGTCCTTTCTTGGTTCCATTCAGTTCAACATCTTCATTATTAACCTCCCATATGCCTCCAGGTACCTCCTCCAAACACAAATATACGAAAAAGAAAAAAGAAAAAATCCGCTGAACTGTACAATCAAAGGGCTCTCCTCCAAAACACAGACTGTTCCACCACTCGAAGTTAGCCACAAAATTTATTTGGTAAAACCACAGCTGCAAACACCAAACAAATCACATGCAAAATTGCGTACTGCTACTACATGTAAACCAAAGATTGAGCGTGCTTTCGTCCATTCCTTATGGACTTCATCAGAATCTAATGAACCATTGGGTAAACTCCTTAAATACTCAAGCATAACACTAAATAATACCCAATTAACCAATTAGTTAACAATTACATGGTTTGACCAAACTAATGTACAAAGACTATTCGTAAAGATCTAATACATGGTAATCTAGTACATAAAGTACATAAAAGTCTGGTGCGCAACACAAATTACTGCAACAAGTGTTCTCATGAAAATGTTACCCCAATAAAAATTATTGTCCTGCATTTAAAAAATCCTTTTTTGGTAGTGCTTTTAAAACAACACACCGAAAATAACCTATTAAAATGTGTAAAATCTACAGGAAGTATTAATATAAATATATATATATATATATATATATATATATATATATATATATATATGTAGAAAGGCAAAAGCAAAGAAACATATAGTAAACTTTCAATATCATTAATTTGTATTATAGGTGAGAAGAACCAATGGGGGAACCCCTTTTAAAAAACTGGTATATAGAAAAAATGTATATACAATAATAATATATTATTATTATTAATAAATAGCCAGTGAATAGTTTTGCGTATAAATATTATAAATATGACGATAAAAATACAATCCTACCAACCTTGTTAATAATTTAAAACAAATTAAAACAATAATTAATAATAATAATGATAGTAATAGTAAAACAGTGAAATAATAATAGTGGTAACCATTAGGTGTCAATTCCAAGTTAGTGAATTTATTAATTTGTATATTATTTCATAATAACCCACTATTTAGTTCTAGAATTCTGTTTGGGGTTATTAGCTAAAAGTTTAAGTGCTGGCTTCATTGATAAATGATCATTCAGGCCCTTATGGTAACATGCATCTAATCTCATCTGCCAGATAAGCTCCCTGTATTCCAAAAAGGTTTCCCAATCTCCCCCCCCCCTGTCACATACCTTCACTTCTTCCAATACCCAGAACTTAATATTGGCATTTTTACACTTAATAACATGTCTGAACAGAGCATTGTTTTCATTCTTCTTGGTTATATCCCTCATATGCTCATATATCCTTGAACCTCCCATATGCCTCCAAATCAGGCTCAATAATTCAGAACCCCAACAACTCCACCTTCATGTGTAGCACCCAAACCTTAGAAACCTGCAGCAAATCATTCAAGAACCTGTCTCATCCATTGAAGCCTGGCTGACTAACTTGCAACTATTTCTTAACCTCAGAAAAAGCAAACTTATTTTCTTTATCCCAAGAAACCTTTCTGCCCAGAAACTCTCCTTTGACATTCTCTCAGCAAATAACACTAAAATTGAAATCATCCCACATACTAAACTGCTTGGCATCTACATTAACACCACATCTAACACACAGTAAAGAAAACTGACTAGAAACTGGGTTCCCTATATAGAATCAAACCAGAAAACACTTAGCCTCTACCTTACTGTTGCCAACACTTCTCTACACAACCTCTATTTTCACCAACTTACAAGTCCCTCTGCTCTCGAAGCTCAAGTAGCGCTATAACAAAGTATAAAAGTGTATAGTAAATCACCCACAAAAGTCCCACTACTGCCTAGCACTCAAAGAATTAAATGGGCTGAAACTGTCTGTAGTGGGTCACTGAAATTTGTGTGCGTGTATTGAATTATGCTTATCGCCTTCCTTTGCTCAAAACCATAATCTCTATCCGTACCTTACTGTACTGTCTACTTTGACTTCATTACTATGCAGACTTTTCAAAATACTATTGAATGACTTTTCTGTACAACGTATAAACTTTTACAAACTATCTTTATTTACTAGACTGTGTATGCACTTGTAAAATGCTGTTTTTCTACACTATGTATAATCTATAAAATGTACCATTTTGAGCTTTTTCCTTCAGACCGTCACTGAAAGAGGGACTCTGTGCACAGGGAGAATTTCTTGGTCAACAAATGCAGGAATTAAGTAAATAAATAAATGCATTCATTCATTCTCATGTAAATCAGTTTTAGAACCCTGTTCAGGCTTTCACTGGGTATAAAGAAAGGAAAGTAATTGTGGGTAGAGTGCTAGTCTATTAAACAATGTGCATGTGCTCATGCCACACACACACACACACACACACACACACACACACACACACACACACACACACACACCAGCACCTGCAGACATTTAAGGGGATCACCACTTCACCTATGGTAGCTAGGTGAGCATTACACCAGGGAAAATGAAGAGCTGTGTTACTATGATGCCTGCACTAAACAGACCTAAGCTGTAAAAGCTGTGTATCTAGGAGCTCTGAACTAGAAAATGAGAAGTTTTAAGAGTTCTGCATGCAGGAGTACAGCGGTACTGGTGAGTAGCAAGAAAGTAGTGGATAAATAGAGCTACAATTGAAGAATTTTATAGGAAAAAATGTTGTAGTTTAGGAACAATGTTTCTGTAGGGTGCCTCCTGTATGCAGCGATGGCGAAGAGTGGGAGTATGATGTATGTTGACTGGGGTAACAAGGAGTATGGGGAAGTATAGGAACATACAAAGATCACCTACCTAGCCTTCCAGGGATATATGAGATTGAATAGAGGAACCACTTTCAGAAGACCATAGGTACAGTAGAGACTGCAATAAGGCAGGAGCTGGAAGGGGTATAGGATTGACACGTGACCCAAGATGGAAATATAGACTTGTACACGAGGTAGCATGCCAGGCTATTTAGGTTGATGATGTATACTCGCAGCTTTACTGAACACACAAGATTATCAGGTGATAAAATGGAGAGTTGGGATTACCTGACTTTAAATTATATCATGATATTATATGTTCAAACAGAATTATAGAAATATAGGAATTTGATCCGAAAAGGAAAGAATGGTGGCCAACATGGATGAGAATTTGGTATGACTATATTAAGACATGTAAATTTAATCCTAAGACCCTCAAGTTTCTTAACAGATGTAGTATTAAGAGTGTCAGAATACATGCGTCGCTAAAGTACAAAGTAACAAGACTACAAAAACTGTTGGAATCTTTAAACTTAACTAAAGCATTCTTGATGTTGCAAACAATGCATTTAAATCCAAACCTTAGATTGAGTAAAGAGATGATTAATTTAAACAGTTTCCCACTTATTAAAGAGAAGAACCTATGGGACATATACAATCATAGAAATAAATCTTTGGATGACACAAGGAAATCCTTAAATCTTCCTAAGGGTTATATTATAATTTTAAGACAAATTAGGGAATTAACTGTTTCAAGTACAGGGGACTCTAAAATTAATGAAAACAATGTTAATATGTGTAAAACCTTATGAAAGCTATTACAACTTAAAAAAAATGTTATCCAAGTCATACAAATTGATTATTCACCTCAAATATCAGTCAGCCATTCTTATGTCGAATTACCAGATGAAATAGAATGAAACTACGCAGACCATCTCAAAAAACTCCAGCTTTACTCTGTCACATATCGCCTACTCAGAGGCAATCTCTGCCTAACATACAAAGCTATGTCAAACCCAGAGCTGTTGGACATACTCCACTTAAAGAGTCCCAATCCCTCCAAGCTACATGCTCTAGTGACCTAAACCTTGTCACCACAATAAACAGAACATGCTGGAGGGATAGATTCCTGTCCCAGAGACTTCCCATACTCTGGAACAAGCTACCTATCTATATCAAACAAAGTCTTGATGATTGGATGGGAGATAGGAAATTTACCCCGGGGATCACATCTGTGGCTCTGCTTGACAGGGGCACAGGAAAATAATTTTCTTGCGTGGAAAAAGCCAGGGTACCGCTTGGCTAGGCTTATATAGGCCCTAGGGCCAATAGCCTAGTACCTATCTATGAACCTATAAACAATCACTGATAATCAAAAAAACTCAAGCTATTAAAGCAACACTGAAATTAATCTAATCCGAAGGAAGGGAGACCATCTCAGTAGAAGAGGCACAGCACTTAAAATCAGAAGTAACGAAAATAAAATGCAAAGTGCACGACCACCACCGCTGAGAGAAATCAGTTTAATAAAATGAACTCAGAGTGGAAAAAACACAACTCTTAAGTGCTTTCACGATATACCAATCGCTCCATCAGACAAATAGCAGCATTGCTCCATCAGACAAATAGCAGCATTGTCATGCGACTAATATACCCATTAAACGCTGACCTCGTTTTCTGTTATAATAAAAATGTATTAGCCATGCTTAATATTCATACTGCTTATAAATAAAAAACTTGTATAATAAAGTCATAAACATACAAAATTATATAAATGTTTTATTTATAAGCAATGTGAATATTGAGCATGCACTTAAGATCTGTTGTTTTTCCCACTTTGTGTTTGTTTTATTAAATTGGTTATTCTCAGCTATGGTGGTCATGCACTTTGTATTTTATTTTTGTAACACTGAAATTAACCCCCTTTAAAAAGCTTACTTATACTCAATTAGTGATCACAGACAATGCCTATTTAACTCCAGTAATAATAAACAATTTTAATGCAAAAGTCTCCCCTACCTGTCCATATTGCCACTCCCAGAAAGCAGATCTAATTCATATTTTCTGGAGCTGTAAATGTATGTACAAACTTTGGTGTTCATTGAAAGTTAGACTTGAGAAGATGTGATATGAATAATCCACACTATCATTGGAATTTGCAATATTACATATTACATCTCAAAATTTTCCGAAGCAAAAATGACATATTCTTGTTACCCTCTTATCACTGATAAAAACTATAAATTACTCAAAATTGGCTTAGTAGGAGTCAGTTGTCATGGACGAGCTTTAGACAAATGGCAATCATGAAATCCTTGGAGCATAAGCTGATAACAAACAGCCGTAACAAACGTTCTTTTCTCCCATATTGGATGGCCCTCCTTGATATTATTTTATGTTAAGTTAGGCAGAACGTAGTACTTTGTGAATTATATTTTAGGACAGATACTTTATACATTGATAGTAGAATGATCTGGGATACTAGCTTCAAGAGGTAAGAGAGTAGGTTAATAAGAATATGTTTGATTTTAATATAAAAGATAGCAATTGGTGTACATAGTGTATATAGGTTATCCTGTTTGTCTTTTGTTTTCTTTTTGTTACATTTTACCTTATAATAATGTTAATCTGTTATGATTTATGCCATTAAGCATGAACAAACAATATCTGTGCTGTTATATCACTTGTAAAATGCTTTGCTTGAGTTCAAGATGTAAAATGAAAGTAAAGAAATATTTGGAAAAAAACAGAACATCAGGTGACAAAAGCAAAACCCAAGACCCTCCAAATATGTGCAAGGTACAAAATGGAATTAAATATAGTATGTAATACATAAACACACAGACCACCACCAGAGAACCATGCAGACAGCAATATGCTCAGAGACTGTGAGAGAGAGAGACTGAGAAATTGTGTGTAGTGATGCACCAGTATTTCAGAGTGTACATGGGACATCTTTTCACATTTGTGTAAAGGGTGCCATTGCAGAATTTCACTGTTTTTGCTAAAACAGTGGCAGATTCCACCAAATGATGACTTCCCTCTGTACATCAGCACAGTCCTGCTCCTTCCAGGCACCTCCATTAGCTGTCATAACCCAACAAAAGAGTACTTGAGTAGCCCCCAGAGGCTTTTGTGCCATACCTCCATACTGTTCTGGGTATGTGGAAAGCTCAGCAGTATCATGTCGTAAATGACCACATGTCTGACAGCTATAGAGCTGTTAGTCTTTTCTTCCTGGTAACCCTGCTGTCATACTATGAGGGCTTGACAAGGATGTAGTAATGAGCAAGCTAGTTAAAAAAGATTGCTTTTGACAGGTAGCATCCTGGCCCGAAGCCTGTTGTGCGTCTCTTGTATTCCATAGCAGGAACACCATTGCTATTCCTTCACTTTCATTTGGTACTCTAGAAACATGGCATATTCCTGCCTCAGTCTGAAGTTTTGTAGTTGCCTGCAGGTTACATATCTGACAGAGGTGGAATAGGCAGCCATGCACCTTGCTGTCAGGATAGGATAGTGATATTGTAGGGAGTTCATGGCTCCCTTCTCATAATCCAGGATTATGTTCTTTGAACATAATGCGAGCCCATGTTCTTTCCCCTGCTTTTGCAGTTCACTTTCATTGCATTATAGGTGGCATGATTTCTCTACTCCATTAACAACATGTACACCAACAAGGATTATTGGGAGTTCTCATTGGCACCCAAAGGACCATGGATGTTATATACCAGCCAACAAATAGTAATATTTTTGGAGAAATAACCCATCTATTAACCAGCAAGAGGAGGTCTCCAGTCACATAGATTGCTCAGTGCTATCAACAGCAGTGGCTTTCAGATTCACCCTCTTGGTTAATGTGCTGTAGACTGAAGGTGCCATCCTCAAGGTGGACACCTTTAAGTATAACAGCTGCCACAGATTCCAAGGACAGGGACTTTAGTCATTTGACTGGTGCAGACTTGTGCCTATAGTGTTGTACATTCTGCTGTAAACACTTTTTCCTTGGTACATCTTGTAGCACCTCTGGCACAGAACTGGTACAGGATGGAGGGCATGTGTAATGGTGGCATCCATATCCTTCAGTATGAGAATAAATTAATTCATTCACATGCATACACACATTCATCCACAATTTTGTGTCAAGGGCATGGTGGTGGTGCATCATTCAGCTCTGGTGAATTTAATTTCTTGTTCTCTGGAACCTGACATGCACGTCTGGACACAGCATTGATATCACTGTCCATTCACCGTGTTCTCTATGTTGTACTGGTACCATCAGTAATTAGCTTTGGATTACCCTCTACATTTTTGTTCTGCATCTGCCCCAGTGTTCCAGGTGTTGTAATGTGTGACAGTTTCTTTGTCAAATTGTAGCTACTGCTTGTCTGTTCACTGTTATCCATGCACTTAACTGTGAGCTATATTTTAACAGTTGTCCCTGCATATTGATCTCTGTGTGGGACAGGAGTCAGCTGAGCATCAGTATCCTATCCCAAACAGCCTTTGGGCTTACCTTTAAAAGTTTGATTTCAAACCCTGGTGAGCTTTCATGTCCGAACAACCACAAGGCTATTTAAATGTGTTGCAGCTGTGGTGGGGCACAGTAATGCCACTTGCTAACATTCGCAATAAGAGTATGCTTACCTGGAGCTTTGAAATTAAGCTGTGTGACATATGGGACAGATTATGTGGGGAAGTTGCACATTTTGGACACTAATGACCAGATGTGTAGTTGAGCTATTGGACACAAAAGTTTAGCTGTTGCACACAAGAGAAATACTCTGCCAGGTAGTAGCATTCAAAGAAGTCTGTAATCAAGCTGTTATGACCAGGCAATGTTATTCAAGATATTTCTGTTCATCTCTTCAGTAGAGTTACCTGTGGCACATCTTTGGGCTGTGGAAGGAAACAGTAACATCTGTAAAAAAAAAAAAAAAAAAAAAACACTGAGACACAAGAAGGATGTGCAGGTTTGTCATCTCTACATATAAGCCATTCCTATGTGAGGTAGAAGTGCTAACCACTGTTTTTGTGAAGTCCGTTTCTGATTATGTCCTTTAACTTGTCAAGACCGCCTAAGTTCAGCCTGAAAATTATCTCTGAGATTAAATTATTTGCCCAGTAACCCAGAGCATTGTGTGGGTCATACTTGTTTTAGTCATGGGTAAACATGACCAAATAACTACAGTTGTGGTAATCATCCTCATGACTCACACACACTGAAGTTGTTTTTCTACGTTGTATGGCAAAACCATTTTAAAATAGGTTGATTTTTGTTTGTTTCTCTACTGCTCCTGTAGGATTAATAATTCCCACAACAATGTCATAATAAATGAGCACCCGTGTTGTTTCGTTCATATGTCATTATAGTTTGCCCTGGGCATCAGGAAAGTGAGTTTCCATATTACCTGCCACTCATCTGTTTGAAGGACTTGTGATTCTGTTTTATTCTCTTTTTTGCATGGTTGTGGAGTAGTTTTTTAAACACTTTTTTTCTCCATGCCAGCTGATACTCATTTCCTTCTTTTTTTTCCTGCTACCATCTTCTAACATCAGGAACAGTTTTTTCTGTTAGCCCTAATACTTCATCTTGGCAGCTACTGTGCAGTCTACTCAAAGTTGGAACTAGACTATTGAGGACATTTGGAGAAAGCAGGCTTCCATACATCTGTCGTCCTGGCTGTAGTGTGAAACATTGTATGACAACACCTTGCTTATGGCTGACTGCACTCCCCTGGAGTATTTTCCTTAAGTCCACCAACAGCCAGCAGCACAGCAGGTCAAAAATCTTCTCCTCCCAAGAATGGTGAGCCACTTCCACCCTGCCTGGCTGGCCCGAGCAGTGCATTGTTCATTAGTTATTTTAGACCATCTAGATCTCAGTCAGGCCTTTATCCCTCTGTGCCATAGATCCAGTGGTTGTGGAGCAGGTTTTTAACTGTTTCATTTTATTTGCCTGGTAGCTGTCTTAGAACTTTCTTAAAATGGTACTTGTGGTGATTGGGGGTTATGATTAAGCTTTCAGTTATCTCTTGCATGAGTTTGATTTTTAGATGTCCTTCTATTCCCATGTTGCAGAATTCTGCATATGGGTTTACCCCTTCAGTCTCTCGTATGTACGGCCAGTATCCAAAAGCTTTTAGTCCCTCTGCAGTGTGTCAGACGTGGTTGAGATTTCATGGGCCATAAAGGTGATGTCAGCATGCACCAGCCCTCAGAACTTTTCAGCGTTCAGTTGTATGCCAGGTGTTCTTGTTACCGCTGACGTCATATTGATTATCACGGATAAGTACCCCATTGGGGAACCTTTTTCAGTCCTTCTATTTTTATTATTGTTTGTTAATGTCATCCAGCAAGGGTAAGTGTCAGTGTGGACACCAAATTCCTGTTAAAGATGCCCACGATAAGTGCCTTTTCTGTTTGGGAAAATCTCACGACCATAAGGCCAGCCCTATTTGTCAGGCGTTCGTTCTGAAAACTTTGCACAGTCGGTTGCATGCTTTAAACGTTATACCCCGAGAACCTACGTCTGAAACTACTCACTCTTAGGATGGAGGACTCTACCAACGTCCCCGTAGAATTGCCAAAAAAAAGGCCAGAACCTTATGGACCAACGATGGCGCAGTGGTGCAGCAGTAGCATTGTCGCCTTACAACATGAAGATGCTCTTCATGTTTCACTGTTGCAGTCATCACATTTGGGTTATCTGCTTGCAGTAGCCCTTAGTCAGCCTGATTATCAAAGTCTTGGGTCCTGTGTCGGTTGCTGTTTCATCATCCATGACGTCATGTAGTCAGGGGTATAAAGCATGCAGCTGATGCCATTACATCAATCTTTCTTACCATGTGGTGCCCAAAGCAGAAGCAGTTCGCAAGTGCCGGTCGGCCAACTCCTGAAATTTTTGTTTTCAAGTTTCAGATCTGAAGTCTTCAACTAAGCTAAGTACCCCATTGGGGATCCTTTTTCTTCTAAACCGATGTCAGTAAAAGTTAACAATTGTAGTTCTTGTGAAAAGCAAATACCTCATAAAGATTTTCAGTCGTACTGCATTCCTTGCTTAGGCCCAGACCACGACGTACCTCTCTGATGGTTTTGTGCCTTATTCAAACCTCGTACTATTCGTCGTCTGTTCATTTTCACTTCCAAATATTTTGGTACTCTGTTCAGTTATCCAGAAATGGCTTCGGTAAGCCACCCGACTACCGACATCCCGAAAAAACACAAAGATAAACACAGAGAAAGACCGCATAGGTCCAAAGCTGCCGACGACGCTTCTCCTAAGCTAGTCGCCAGTTCGCCGGTACTCAGTGAGGTGCTTTCGCAGCTCCTGATACCCGCTGCTTCAGATTCGCAAGCCTCTACTGAGACCCATTCGGAGTCCAGTATGCCGCGAGATACTTCTTCGACTGTGGAACCTGCGGATGTCTCTACCTTGGAGGGGTCTGGAGCCGCTGTGCAGGCACCGGCTTCTGAGGGTGTATTCAGGCCTACTGACTTGCATATTAAACCAACGCCATCTTCTTCTTCAAGGCCTAAAACTCGATCTATGCCTAAAAAACGACGCCCAGACCACATGGTCGGGCCCCTATGCCTAAAAAACAAATGATAAGAATGGCTGAAGACCTTATTACTCTAATCAAGGGAAGCCACCCTTCTCCCTCTAAGAGACCAAGAACTGGTTTTCCTTCTGATTCGTCTGATCAGGATTCTGAAATTTCTGTTTTCTCTGATGACCAGGATATGCCTTTATCTACTTATGAGGATTCTGATGCAGAGGACTCCATTCCCTCTGCTCCCCCCCAGAGGATTTCTCTTTTGGTGAAACCTTGCATACTCTTAGGGAGCATTTCCGCTGGGAAAGCCAGGATTACTCTGACTCCAAAAAGAGGCTTAGGGAATTCTTACTCCTGCCTCAACACAGACCTTTAGCTATCCCTCCTGTACTGGACATTGGAGATGATGCCTTCCCTGAATCTAGCCTGGCCCCTGACACTTTACCTCCTGCTCCCAGAAAACCTGATAGGTATTACAGGGTACCAGACTATCACAAGTTCCTCTTTAAAAATCCTACTGCAGATCCTGAGACCATTTCACAGGGACCCAAGGGCATTAAGGCTACTACTGCCAAAAATCTTACCCACTCTGATAGAGATTCCAGGGCGCTGGCTAGATTGGGTAAGAAGGTATACACTTCTGCAACTTTGGCCATTAGGGCTTTAAACTGCCAGTTTCATATGGTAAAGTATCAGCAGCATATTATTGGATTGCTTAAACAGAAAATTATGCTTCCTGACTGTGCTGAAAATAAAGAATTACAGGATTTAATGCATTCTGCTGAACAAGTTGGAAAACATACTTTGCAATGTGGTTTTGATTCATTAGAGGCATCTTGCAGGGCTGCTGTCACTGGGTCTGTACTTGGAAGGCATGCTTGGCTTAAGGTGCAATCTTTGCCAGATCATGTTAAAGCTAAATTACTGGATGCTCCCTTAAACCAAGACTGTCTGTTTGACAACAAAGCAGAAGTACTTAAAAAGATGGAGGAAAAAGCTAAATCTATGCAAACTGTTAAATATTTCCTGTAAGTACAACCTCCCAGATTTAGTAGGCATTGGCCGTCTGAGAATTGGTCCTTTCCTGCCTCTTCCAGGTCTTCTCAGTCCAAACCCAGAACCAGCAGAACACCCAGGCTTCAGTCCCATGGTACTCAAAGGACTAAGCAGTGGGGGGCTCCCACTTCCAGAGCAGGGAGTAGTAAGACTCCCCCCTATTGTAAGCTGTATCAGTAACTTAACTTTAAACCTTCCAAGCCCTGCTCAACTGACTGTTCCTTTAGGGGAGAGATTGCCCTGCATGCAAACAGTTGGGAAGTCATTACCCAGGACAAATGGGTTTTAAATATAGTTTCCCAAGGATACAGATTCCACTTCCACTCCTTATCAACCCTAAACGGCTGGCCAGACCTACCCCCAAATTAGAGGGCAGAGGCTCAAAAGCAAGTTCTCTCTCTTTTAAGCATCAGGGCTATTCATCCTGTTCCAGAAGAAGAATTGGGGCAAGGTTTCTACTCAAGCCTTTTCCTGGTACCCAGAAAAGACAATTCCTGGCATCCTATCCTGGATCTGTCTATCCTAAACACATTTTTGGTAATTCCAAAATTCAAGTTGCTAACTCTTCATCAGCTGCTTCCCGTGCTAGGCAAAGATGCCTGGTTGGCAACACTGGATTTAAAGGAAGCCTACCTGCACATTCTAATAAGGGAATCTTGCAGAAGATACCTACGCTTCAGAGCAGGCTACATGCACTGTCAGTTCTCTGCACTACCCTTTGGCTTATCGACTGCACCCAGGGTATTCACAAAGTGCCTAGCTCCAGTCATTGCATTTTGCAGGCAAAGAAGTTTTCAAATATACCCATGCCTGGACGATTGTCTAATTCTGGCAGAAAGCCAGGACGTACTATTAAATCATCTGGCATTTGTACAGGAATTGCTAACTTGTCTAGGGTACACCATAAACGAAAATAAATTACATCTTGTACCCTGCCAACAAATTGTATTCCTGGGAGCAAGCTTGAATACAACTTCCCAGATGGCCTACCTCACGCCAGAGAAAAAAGTTCATTTGACAGCCTACTTCAAATTACTGACCACAAAGACCCGAAAAAAGTTCATTTGACAGCCTACTTCAAATTACTGACCACAAAGACCCAGCTATCTGCAAGGAAAATTCTGCAAGCCCTGGGGTTCATGGCCTCCTGTATTCTACTAATTCCATATGCAAGACTGAATATGAGGAAACTGCGATGGTATCTAAAAAGCCTATGGTGTCACCATTCTCAGGATCTAGAATCAATGATTCCTATCATACCTTGTCTACAGATTGGTGGGGAGAGGCATGCCACCAAAACAAGGGACTGCCATTCACTCTACCCCCTGCCACCTAAACCCTAACAACAGACGCATCAGACTATGCATGGGGGGCTCACTTGGCAGGGCAGTGCATTCAGGGCAAATGGAACCCAAGTCAAATGCACCTGCATTTCAATCAAATTTAGCTGTACAGTATGCTCTCTCAGCCTTCAAGGACCACATTCTTCCAGGACAGTTATTGGTAAAGATGGACAACACTACTGTTATGTGGTACATAAACTAGCAGGGGGAACCCACTAATACCATCTCTATAGACTAGCCATGGCGCTGTGGAACACAGCCTTGAGCTACCAAGTGCACCTACAGGTTCAATTCCTGCCAGGAAAGCTAAATACACTGGCAGACGACCCAAGCAGAAATTTCATGGACCCGCACGAGTGAAAACTGGAACCAAAGATATTCAACATGTTGATAAACAAATGGGGGAGCCCAGAGATGGACCTGTTTGCCTCCCCCCCAGAACTACCAGTTGGGCAAATTCTGCACAAGGACTCCCCACAAACAAGCTTGGAAAGTGGATGCCCTGTCCCCAATCTGCCTCTCCTCTCCAAGGTACTACTAAAGATCAAACCGGACAAACCAAGGACAATACTGATTGCACCAGACTGGCCATGCCAACACTGGTACCCCCTCTTGCGCAGTGTCACTGCTGGCTCCATGGCACCTGCATCAGACCCCTGCTCTGCTGTCTCAGCAGGAGCGCCAGATTCTGCACCCACAGCTTCAAACCCTGAACCTGGCAGCCTGGCTAATTACCTGATCTCTCCATTCCCATCCCTCAGTAAACAAGTAATGGATGTCATTCTGGAGGTAAGGAGGCCTAGTACTAGAACATCCTATGCTGAAAAATGGAAAATATTCTGTTCCTGGAGCCAAATTCAGGGGATGGGCACAGCAGCTCCACATTTACTTCAGATTCTTCAATACTTAACTGAGATGCTTCACAAGGGCCTTTCCTTTTCCTCCATCAAAATTCATGCCCCAGCCATTTCAGCTCATTACAATACAGAACCACCCCTCTTCTCTCATCCACTGCTGAAGCAATTCCTCAGAGGGGCCAAAAACACAAGACAACCCAGGAGAGCCCCTACTCCAGCCTGGGACCTTAACTTTGTATTGGAAAAGCTCACTCTACCTCCCTTTGAGCCAGCTGCAAATGCAGAGTTGAAATTCCTTTCTTGGAAAACAGCCTTCCTTCTAGCCATCACTTCAGCAAGGAGGGTGTCAGAATTACAGGTCCTCATGGCTATGAAGGCTTTCATCATCTTTCATGCAGACAGGGTGTCCCTCAGGATCAATCCCTCCTTCATGCCCAAGGTGGTATCCAGTGTGGCCCTTAATCAGTCCATTCATTTGCCAACCTTCTTTTCTAATCCACAGAACAAAGGGGAATGAATACTGCACTCCTTGGATGTGCACAGACAACTTAGATTTTACTTGGTCAGGACTAAACCTTTCATGAAGTCTGAACAGCTGCTGGTTGCATTCGCTGCAGGGGCAGAGGGGACGGCTATTTCAAAACAAACCATTTCTAGATGGATAGGCCATTGCATTCTTTTCTGCTATAAGTACCATGGAAAACCTACCCCGCAGGGGATAAGACCACATTCAGCCAAGGCTGCATCTACCTCTACAGCCTTTATCAGAGATGTCCTTACCAGGAACATCCTAGAAGCTGCTACCTGGAGTTCTGTACATACCTTCACCAAGCATTGCCACTTGCCAATTTTTTTTTTAAATCCAGAGCTGGCTTTGCCACTGCAGTCTTGCAGGCCTTATAGCTGGTCCTAATGCTATTTAATTATCTCCTCCCATCCTTAGCTTTGGGAATCTACCCAAATTTGATGACTGCAACAGTAAAACACGAAGAACATAGTACAGTTGTGTACACTTACCATAAATGTAGATGTTCGAGTGTATTCACTGTTGCAGTCTTGGTTACCCCTGATTTCTATTTGCTATACCTCTATTCTTGTTTACTATGCTTAAAGCTTTTTGGTGTATTTACTTTTTGTTGGAGGTGTAACCCTGTATATAATTGCTTCCCATTATGGGGGCACCTGACATCTGGGGCAAGAAAAACTGATATAATGGCGTTGGCTGCATGCTTTATACCCCTGACTACCTGACGTCATGGAAGATGAGATAGCAATCGACGCAAGACCCAAGACTTTGATAATCAGGCCGACTGAGGGCTACTGCAAGCAGATAACCCAAATGTGATGACTGCAACAGTGAATACACTTGAACATCTACATTTATGGTAAGTGTACACAACTGTACTTTCTCTGGTTCGATTCTTAGCTGGGGTGCTTTCTGTGTGGAGTCTGCATGTCTTCCCTGCATTCGTGTAGATTTCCTCCAGGTGCTCCGGTTTCCTCCCACATTATAAAGACACGCCTGGAGCATTTGTCCCTAGGCCTTCGCCGAAAATTGGCTTCATTCAAAGTCGGATTTTCCCGGTTAACAAATGTTAAATAAATAAATAAAAAATAAATAAATAAAATAATTATTGCCTTGAACTACTGTTGAGCCTCTTACGGCCGATTCCCAACCTGTGGCCGACATAGGCCTGATGTCCTTCAAGAATGCAACTGCAGTCATAACATGTGGGTTGTCCTGCCTCAGGCAGCCCTCGGTCGGCCGGATTACAAAGTCTGGGTCCGACGTCGGCTGATGTCGCATTTCTGTCCAACGTCAGAGCGGCTGGAGTACATAAGCATCAGCCGACGCCATTTTCTTCAGTCTTTCTTGCTGCGCGGTGCCCGAAGCAGAAGCAGTTCGCAAGTGCCGGTCGGTCAGCTCCTGTATTCTTCGAATCCGAAGTCATCAAAAAAGCTAAGTACCCTGTTGGGGACCTTTTCTTGCCTCAGCCGATGTCAGAAATTACTGAAAAAGTTAATAATTGTCTGTCTTGTGGTAAACAAATACCTCATAAGGATTTCCACTCTTACTGTCTTCCTTGCCTTGGCCCAGACCACGATGTCTCGGCCTGTGTCGCCTGTGCTCGCTTCAGCAAACGCACTCTCAGGCGCCGGGCGGAGTTCGCTGAAGACTTTTTCGGCGAAAAATTTGCGTATACAATGCCGTCGGAGCTTCCGACATCGCAAAAGCCCAAGAAACGAAAAGACCGGGACCGACATCCTCGGCCCGCGTCTACCACCGACTCCACGCCAAAACCTACCGCGAGTGCTCCGGTTCCCTCTGAGACGGTTATCCAACCACTCTGAACCGAAGACACCGCATTACCGACTACTCCGATACCAGAACCGACACCAGTTATAGATTTTCCTCCGGATACTGAAACCGAGGAAATGCCAGAGACCATTGCTGTAGATAAGGTCACTCCTGCACGTGGAGCTGCCAGGCCTCCTATGGCCATGTCTATTAAGGCCTACACTCGGGCTAAAGCAGCCAGCAAGACTAAGCACCTTACAGCAAAAACCTTGCCTCAAACTACTCCTGAGACACAAATCATGTCTATGGCCGCAGACTTAATTTCCATGATTAGAGGTTCACAGGCCCATCCTGAGAGAGCATCCCAGCCTCCTCCGGATAAGAGGCCCCGGGTTGATCCCTCTGAACCTATCCCTACAGATGATGACTCTGAGGACTCTATCCACTCCGAGGGCCAGGAAGACCTCTTTCAGACCTATGAGGATTCTGATGCAGAGGATTCCATTCCCTCGGCCTCCCCTCCTGAGGATATTTCTTTTGGGGAAGTTCTGCATACCATGAGGGAACATTTCAAGTGGCAAGGCCAGGAATATTCTGATTCCAGAAAGCGCCTTCGAACCTTCCTTAAAAAGCCCCAGCACAAGCCCCTAGCTATTCCTCCTGTGCTTGATGTTTTGGATGATCTTTATTCTGACACCAGTGTTACCCCTGATTCTCTTCCTCCTGCCCCAGCCAAACCAGACAGATATTACAGGGTCCCAGGCACACATTCCCATTTGTTCAGGGCCCATACTGTTGATTTAGAAACTATTTCTCAGGGACCTAAGGGTGTTTCAGCTTCCACCTCTAAAAATCCCTTGCCTTCCAACAGGGAAGCTAGGTCATTAGAGAGATGGGGGAGAAAGGTGTACACCTCCACTACTTTATCTATGAGAGCTTTGAATTGCCTTTTTCATATGTTACAATATCAGGATTACCTGTTAGATGATTTACAGAAAACATTGGCTTCTCCTGACCCTTTAGACAGGAAGTCTTTGCAGGAAGCTGTACATAATTCTCAGCAAGTCAGCAATCACTTTCTGCAGTGTGGGTATGATGCATTGGAAGCTTCATGTAGGGCAGCCATTCGCAGACATGCATGGTTAAAAGAACAACCTCTACCAGATCATGTTAAGGCAAAACGTCTGGATGCACCCTTGGAAAAGAACAAGCTTTTTGGTGCTAATGCTAAAGATGTGTTAAAGTCCATCGAGGAAAAAGCAAAATCAGTTCAAACGGTCAAAGATTTCCTCCAGGTTCAGCCCCCCAGATTCAGCAGGAATTGGCCTTCAAAGAACTGGTCCTTTCCTAATCCTGAAAAATTTCAAAGGGGCAAAAATAGGCGTGGCCGAGGAAGAGGACAATACAGAGGTTCCTACAGGGGACGACAATGGCAGCCAGCAAGCCAAAGAAGTGACACAGGGGTCTCCCCCGCCCCTCAGACACAATCTCAATGACTTTCCTCTACAACCGCCAACCAAGGAGCAAACAGAAGCACCCTTGGGCAGAAAATTATCTCTGTTTTCAGACAATTGGCACAGATTGACAAAAGACAAATGGATTTTGGACATTATAGTCCATGGTTACAGGTTCCACTTTCACACCTTACCCAGAAAACAGGGCATGCCAAACCTACCACAAAACCAGAGGGCAGAGGCTATCAAGCAAATTTCTCTGCTGGCTCAGATAAAAGCAGTAGAAAGAGTACCACAACAAGAACAAGGCCAGGGGTTCTACTCAAGACTGTTCCTTGTGCCAAGAAAAGAAACTCAATGGAGACCAATACTGGATTTGTCCGCATTAAACACTTTTCTCATAGTACCAAAGTTCAAAATGCTGACTCTACAGCAACTCCTTCCCATGCTGGGCAAGGGGTCTTGGCTGATTACTCTGGACCTCAAGGAGGCATACCTGCATGTCCCTATCAGACACAGCTGCAGAAGATACCTCAGATTTCTTGCAGGGCCAGAGCATCATCAATTCTCAGCATTGCCAGTTGGCTTATCTACTGCGCCCAGAGTATTCACAAAATGCCTGGCTTCAGTAATTGCTCATTGCAGGCTCCAGGGGATCCAAATCTACCCGTACCTGGACGACTGCCTTATACAAGCGGACGACAAACTGATGTTGACAAAAAACTTGAACTATGTCATACAATTATTTCAGGCTCTGGGATACACAGTCAACTTTCAAAAGTCAAGACTTCAACCATCCCAGCAAATAACCTTCTTAGGAGCCAATCTGGACACAGCTTCTCAAATGGCTTACCTAACAGAAGACAAGCAAGAGAAGTTAACTCATTATTTCAAGGGTTTGGCAAAACTCACCCAGATGACTGCAAGGAGATTCCTACAGGCCCTGGGTTACATGGCATCTTGCATTCTCTTGGTTCCATTAGCAAGACTACACATGAGAAAGCTTCAATGGTACTTAAAAAGCCTATGGTCTCAGCACAACAACAACTTAGAGGCAACCATACCGCTCATTCCATGCCTACAAAAGGAATTCCTATGGTGGGCCTCGGTAAGCCAGGCAAACACAGGTATGTCATTCAAAAAACCTCAGATAACACAGACCATGACCACAGACGCCTCGGACATCGGATGGGGGGCGCATATGGAAGGCAGATGCATACAAGGACAATGGTCTCCAAAGGAAACACATCTGCATATAAACCAAAAAGAAATGCTGGCAGTAATGCATGCCATCGAGGCCTTTCGACAACAACTTCAACAAGGCCATTTACTGATACGGACAGACAACACCACTGTGATGTGGTACATAAACAAGCAAGGAGGCACCCATTCCTACCCCCTTTGCAGACTGACAATGAATCTTTGGGAAAAATCACTGAGCCTGAACATACATTTACAATCCCAGTTTGTTCCAGGCAAAGACAATGTGCTGGCAGACAGCCTAAGCAGGAATTTCATAGATCCTCACGAGTGGAGGTTACACCCAAGGATCTTCACACAACTCACTTCGACATGGGGCAGGCCAGAAGTAGACCTATTTGCCTCTCACCTCAACCATCATCTGCAAAAATTCTGCTCAAGGACATACCATCCACAAGCTTGGAAAATAGATGCTCTTTCATTCAACTGGAACTGCCTAAAAATCTATGCATTCCCACCTCTGTCACTGATGACCACAGTATTACTAAAGATCAAAGCAGAGAAACCCAAGGGGATCCTAATAGCTCCAGACTGGCCAAGACAACACTGGTACCCACTACTACGGAGCATATGTCACAACAAGAAGTGGGCCCTTCCCCCATGACCCCTACTTTTGGCTCAGCACAGCTTCAAAACAGTGCATCCAAACCTTCAGACACTGCAGCTGACAGCCTGGGAGATCCCATGAATAACCTCAATCTATCTCTCTCCAAGGAAGTGCAGTGGATACTAACAGAAGCTCGAAGACCATCCACCAGAAAGGTTTACTTGGCAAAATGGAAGAGATTCAGCATTTGGAACACCAGCAAGGGTCACGATGCATCAGTATTGAACATCCCACTCATCCTGGAATATTTGGCAGACATGCTTCAGAATGGACTCTCATATTCTTCCATAAAGATACATGCTTCAGCTATTTCAGCTAGATATAGCACTGATCCACCTGTGTTTTCACATCCTTTGCTAAGGCAATTCCTTAGGGGAATCAAGAACATTAAGCCACCAAGAAAGGCTCCAGTGCCAGCTTGGGACCTCAACTTTGTCCTAGAAAAACTGACTTTACCTCCTTTTGAACCAGCAGCTTCAGTGGACTTTCAATTCCTCTCATGGAAGACAGCTTTCCTGTTGGCAATTACCTCAGCAAGAAGGGTTTTGGAACTACAGACCCTAATGGCAATACCACCGTTCATAATCTTTCACCGAGACAGGGTCTCCTTAAGAACCAACCCTACTTTTATGCCAAAGGTGGTATCTAGGGTTTCTTTAAATCAAGCTATTCACCTGCCTGCTTTCTTCCCCAATCCTGAAAACAAAGGGGAAAGACTGCTACATACCTTGGACATTCACAGACAACTTCGCTACTACCTGGACAGAACCAAGAACAGTAGGAAGTCTGATCAACTTTTTGTAGCTTACGCCCCTGGAGTACAAGGGAAAGCAATTTCAAAACAGACTATTTCAAAATGGATTGGACATTGCATCAGATTTTGTTATTCCTTCCATGGAAAGACTGTTCCAGTCAATGTCAGACCACACTCCACCAGAGCTACAGCCACCTCAACAGCATTCTTAAGAGGGGTGCCTACAAAGGACATTCTAGAAGCTGCTACATGGAGCTCCGTGCATACATTCTCCAGACACTATAATCTCCCTCTATACTCCAGATCCAGAGCAAGCTTTGCTTCGGCAGTCCTGCAGGGTTTGATTGCCACACCATCTCTTTCCTAGAGCATTCCTCCTCCCCCAGCTAAGCTATGGTATTCTACCCACATGTTATGACTGCAGTTGCATTCTTGAAGGACATAGTACAGTTTTGTACCTACCATAAATGTAGATGTCCTATAGATATGCAACTGCAGTCGGATTTTCCCTCCCTCCATATCCCTCTATGCCTTGGGTCCACTCCTATCCCTGTTCCTCTTAGCTGGGGATATCTGTTATGGTGTATCTGTTTATTGCTTATTTATTTATTTGTTTGGAATCCTGTTTTTTCCTTCCAATCTGATTACAGCCTTCCTTGGAGGGCACCTGGCATCTGGGGCAAGAAACACTGAAGAAAATGGCGTCGGCTGATGCTTATGTACTCCAGCCGCTCTGATGTCAGAGAGAAATGAGACATCAGCCGACGTCGGACCCAGACTTTGGAATCCGGCCGACCGAGGGCTGCCTGAGGCAGGACAACCCACATGTTATGACTGCAGTTGCATATCTATCGGACATCTACATTTATGGTAGGTACAAAACTGTACTTTTTCAGGATCGGGTACCGGATCCGCCACCTTGGAGGTCACTGGCACCTTTAAAGATGCCGCACCATCCACAGGCGAGAGCACTTCCACCATGGCTGTTCCGACGCCGCTTGCCAACGCCGGGGGGGGTCAGCATTTCATGGGGAGTTGTCTGAGCCTTCCCAACCCATTACAGTCACCGGTTTCCAGATAGACGCCCGCTGCCCCTTTAAAAAGAAGGGAAAAGAGAAAACACATTTCCCCTCTCTTCAGAAAGCATGCCTGATTGGCAGGCTTTCAGCCAGAGTCCTTTCAGTGCCTTCCTGGCACTGAGGCCTACACCTACTTCTGTCTCCACCTCTCCTAAGCCCTAGGCCCCTGCCTACAGATCAAACTCCCAGGGAAGAGCAGGTCCTTTCAGATTCCTCTGAGGAATATTTCCTACAACTCCCAGCTGTCTTCGCCCTTGGGATACGGATCTCCGGAGGAAGAGTCACTGGACCCTGATTCTCCAGTGGAAGATCTGACCTTCAGTGAGACAATTAGTAGGATGAAGGCGCACTTTAAATGCGATTTCTCAGAAATGTTACGACCTCATTCAAATGGAAACCCATGGCCCATCTGCTATTCCTCCCATCCTCCCTGCCTTCCAAGATTCCTTTTCTTCAGCATCTCTGAATCCTAACTCTCAGCCTCCTGCCCCACGCAGACCGGATAGGTTTTACAAAGTACCTGACACTGCTAAGCATCTGATAAAGTGCCCACCAGCTGATCCAGCCCCTATTTCTGGTGCCACTAAACTTTTGCCTACTATCACCATTCTCCCAGCTGACAAGGACAGCAAGACAACGTTAAGAGTAGGCAAAAAGATTTATACTTCTGCTACCTTGGCTTTCAGAGCCACAAACTATCAGACCCACATGGCCAAGTACACTTTATCTCTTTTACAATCTGTCACCAAACATTTGGCAGATATACCAGACTCCCCTGCCAAAGCATCACTGTCCTCTCTCATGGCTCTCACATCCCAGGTCACTAGACACTCCAAGTGTAGCTATGATGCTGCTGAATCCTCTGCCAGGTCAGCAGCATCAGCATCTGCCTTGCACAGATACTCCTGGCTTCACCTACAGTCCCTGCCAGATGATTTCAGGAGAAAGCTCACTGATGTCCCCCTGGACAATGCTGCACTTCTTGGCTCCAAGGTCGCAGACCTCTTTAAATTTCTGCAACAGAAGGGAAAAGAGATGCAGGACCTTAGGGACCGGTGAGACCAGCAAGTGTTTGTTTCACAGGAACTATCCTTGCAAAACACTGTTTATTAGGAAGCACTCCTGGCCCGCTCCTCCTCCTCCTAGACATCGTAAATCCACCAGAAAACAACATTCTCCACCTAGAGCATCCACTGCTTCTAGCCAGAGAACTCCCTTTCAGGACAGGTTAGGTAGTATCTGATTACCTGCCAGTCTTGCCCCCCCCCCATCTCCTACGGTACCACTGTCTGCCCGCCTCTCTCATTGTCTCCCTCTTTGGGCCCTCCTCACCAGAGACAAGTGGGTCCTGTCCATCCTCCAGAATGGCTACTTCATGTCATGGCTCTCCTCTGCCATATGGTGGGGCATTTCTCAACCCCCTACACAGCAGGTGCACCTCTTACAACCAGTACTGCAGACACTGTTAGACCAGGGCACTGTAGAGTCAGTTCCCTCCTCTGCAAAAAGAAGAGGTTTCTGTTCAAGGCTCTTCCTGATCCCTGGGAAAGATGGACCATGGAGACCCATCCTAACTCAATCTCTTCCTAAAAGTCCCTACCTTCAAAATGCTTACCCTACCAGCCCTTTTCCCCCTGATTATACCACAGGGATTCTTGGCTACATTAGACATAAAAGATGCTTATCTCTACATCCCATTCAGGCCCTCCCACAGGAAATACTTAAGATTCTTGGTGGGCTCCTCTCACTGGAAATTCTCTGCCTTGCCTTTTGGTCTTTCCACCACACCCAGAGTCTTTAACAAATGCTTAGCACCTGTGGTGGCTCACTGCAGGACAAAGTGAATACAGATATTCCCCTACCTGGACGACATGCTGATCCAGGCTCCCAGCTAACAAATACTGCAAGGGCACACCCACTTAATGGTGATCTTACTGCAGTCTCTGGGATTCCAGATAATTCTGCCCAAATCCCATCTTCAACCAACTCAGGACATTGTTTTCCTAGGATACAGAATATGCTCAGATCTCATGGAGGCATACCTACCACCTCCAAAAGTAACCTCCTTGTCAGAACATCTCCTCCAGGTACTTTACACTACAGAGTTGACTGCAAGGCAGTACCTCAAGCTATTGGGCTACATGGCAGCCACCATACCCATGCTGCCTTTATCAAGGCTACACATGAGGAAGCTGTAGTGGTACCTCCACTCAGTCTTGAAGCAACACAACCAGCCTCTGAAGTACATTGTACCCCTTCGACCCTGCCTAAAAAAGGAAATAGTATGGTGGTTGGATCAGGTACAGCGCAACCCAGGCCTTCCTCTCCAACCATCACAACCAACTCAGGTCATGCACACAGATGCCTCAGACCTGGGATGGGGAGCCACCCTTGGAAATTGGCAGGTGTAGGGCCTGTGGCCAAATCACCTAAAATCAGAACACATCAACGCCCGAGAGATGAGGGCAATTCTTCTAGCCCTCCAGGCATTTCAACCTTTCATTCCGCAAGGGATTCCTCTGATATACACAGACAACACAACTGCACTGTGGTTTATCAACAAACAGGGAGGGACCAAGTCCTACCTGCTCTGCAGGTTAGCCGTTTTGGTATGGGAATTGGCTACCTCACAGGGAATCTCACTCCAGGCAACCCGCATTCCCTCGCTCCACAACAAACAGGCGGACTATTTGAGCTGAACCAGTACAAACAGTCACAAATGGATGCTGCACAGAGATGTCTTCCTGTACCTGGTCCGCAGTGGGGTATACCTCAAATAGAACTGTTTGCCTCCACCATTAACAGGCAACTTCCTGGATTTTGCACCAGGACACCTGAACCACAGGCACTGGCAACAGATGCCTTCTCAATTTCATGGAAAGGGAAATAGATATATGCCCCCCCCCCTTCTCACTCATTCAGAAGGTCCTGCTAAAAATTCAGCAGGACAACCCAAAAATCTTGTTGGTGACTCCCTACTGGCCCAGACAGCACTGGTTCCCCTTACTTCTACATTTGTCCAAGGGCAATCACCACAAGTTACCCCCCAGAGTGGACCTCCTCACACAGCACAAGGGGTCACTAATCCATCCACAGTGGCAGATGCTGCACCTTATTCTGTGGCTGATAGGATTTTGATCCCATTTAGACACCATTACAATGAGGACATGCTCAGTGTCCTGCAGGAGACCGGGAAACCTTATACTAGAAAATCATCTCTCTCCAAGTGGAAACAATTCACTATTTAGTATCATAAAAGACAGCTGGATCTGCTTCTCAGCGAACCCCCTCTAGTGCTGTCCTATTTGTGTGAACTACTGCAGTCTTGACTGGCTTACTCATCCATCAAAGCCCACCTGTCTGCCTTTGGAACCCCCACTAGCATCCAGACTCCCCTGCAAACACTTCCTCAAAGGGGTACTGCTCCTGAGGCCCCCCCAGGAAACCCATTTGCCCTCCTTGGGACCTCAACTACATACTAGAGAAGCTTACGCTACCTCCCTTTGAGCCAGCTAACAAAGCGTCTTTAAAGCACAGTACCTGGAAAACTGTCCTTTTAGAGGCTCTAACCTCAGCCAGGAGGGTATCCGAGCTCCAAGCAGTAATGGCTACCCCACCATTTCTAGTTTTCCACAAAGATAGGGTTACACTTAGGACAAATCAGTCCTTAATGCCCAAGGTAGTCGGTGACCTGTCCCTCAATCAGGCCATTCAGCTACCATTTCCCAAACCCACAAGGAGACAGTGAGAGGGTGCATTCCCTGGATGTTCACAGGCAGATCAGATTCTACCTGCACAACATCAAGTCTCTTAGACAGACAGACCAACTCTTCATATCCTTTCACCCCAGGGCTCTGGGGAAGGCTGTTACCAAGCAGGCTGTTTCTACTTTGATCTCAGAAGCAGTTATCTTCTGTTACCAGTTCAATGGTAAGACCCTGCAAGGGACAGTTAAAGCTCATTCCACAAGAGCAATGGCATCTTCAGGAGCCTTCTTCAAGGGTTTGGATACCTCTTCTATCCTGGAAGCTGCTACTTGGTGCTCAGTCCACACTTTCACCAAGCACTACAAGCTTGACCTCATCTCCAGGTCCAGGGCAGGGCTCACCAGGGCTGTCCTGCATGGATTCATGGAGTCTGCCTCTAGACCACCACCCCAACCTCAGTGAGCTTTGGCACTCACCCATATGCAGAATACTGCAACATAGGAATAGAAGGACATAAAAAAGTTGTGTAAAATCGTACCATAACCATAGCTGTCCTTCTCTTCCATGTTGCAGTATTCCTTCCCACCCTCCTTCCCATCTTATCAGCTAATAACTTCCCTTTCTGGATGGCAGTGATATGCAATTGCCCTTACTGGATTGGCTCCGACTGGGGCTACTGTTCTGAGGGCTGGTGTATGCCGACGGCACCTTTATGGCCCACAAAATCTCTTCCACATCTGATGCACTGCAGAGGGACTGAAAGCTTTGTGATACTAGTCGTACGTTTGCGAGACTGAAGGGGTAAACCCATATGCAGAATGCTGCAACATGGAAGAGAAGGACATCTATGGTTATGGAAAGATTTTACACAACTTTTCTTTATGCAGACAAATGCTGATTGCATCCCATGATTATCATGTGGCTGCCTAAGCTGTTGTAACATTTTTAACCATGTATTAATCAGTGAAAGAAAATATTTTAATTTAGTAATACTTAATATTCACTTTTAATTTTCCAGAGTACTCAGTCTCAAGAAGATTTCAAGCTGGAAGATCTGAAAAAACTAGAACCAAGTAAGTTTCTTTCCATAAATTGTTAGTTAAAGAAACATTTTACACCAACACAGTAATATAGTCAGAAATGTTTATTTTGTAGCCACACTTTCATGTTGTTGCTTCCCCTACCTGAAAATGTCATTCTCAGGTGGCAGGACATACACACTGAGGAAACTACATAAAATGTTCGGATTTTCCCTCTTGAATCATATAAATAGATTGTTTTTCAAATGAGTAAGTCTGCCTGTTTTTCTAAGCATGATTTGCACAGCATTGTGTGGTAGGAATTAGCTTAAATTTCGACAGAGTTTACTCATATAAGCCATCTCTCTTTTTTTAAACCTTCTTATAAAGTGGTCCTCTGGTATCCCAACCATGCATGGCTACACCTTTGGACAGATTATTGGAGGAATTCGTAGACCTTTATTGCACAGTGCTTGTGCAAGAAAGCAGTGGGCAACATGACAAATACTAATTATAGATCTATATCTAGTCAGTAGTACCGAGCAAACATCCTTACTAAAGAGCAAAGCTAGAATGAAAATAGAGCAGCAGATTTTGTGATAAGTGGTAAAGCAGAGCAATGAGAACATGCAGAGTACAGATACTTTGTAGAACTGTGCTCTTGTATCATAAAAATATATGGACTCAAGAATTAAGATTGCAAGAAGCACAGGTTACCTAGATATTCAGAATATGTGCTACAGTGCACTGCAGCTCAAAACGTTGTTACAGTGCCTGAACAGTCCTGGGGTGGGGGCAAAATCATAGCATCTCCTCTATCAGCTCAAAAATGGGATGAAAGGAACATGTGTAGTATAGTAGGAAAGATACAAGAGTAAGCTGGGGAATAGGCAAGGAGAATACATAGGATGGTAAAAGGTGGGGCAGTAAGAAGGTAACTAATTTTATTTTGGGCCAATAGAACACTTTTGTTATATAAACAGAGATGGGGTGAGAGATGAGATACTCAAGAAAAATCTAATTATGGAAGGAGAGTGTAGGACAGTTTCTGGAGGAAAGTAGACAAATGGATGATTTTGAATGCAAAGTTGGAGGGACAACAGACGGCAGATAAATACAAAGATACAAAGGGTGTTTTGAGTCATGCATTCAGTGTCCAGCTGTAAGTGAAGATGAAGCTTTTCCTGTCATAGTCTTCCCTTTAGACTAACAGAGTCCATTGACTCAGGCTAGGAGGGACCGGCCAGTGTCAGGCTAGCAGTGCAGGAACTAGACTTCAGACAGATGTTCATGAGTCTCATGGGAACTGGGAAAAACTGCTTGTGTAAGTACTTCAGAGAATATGGCCTGATGCCACTACCAGACCTGTTTGCAGTCCTGTCATTTACTCACCCACCACCACCTTTGGCTGGCACGCTCTTGAGCACAAGATTTCCACCGTCCAGCTTTGGTCATGTGTCTGTTGCAAGCTACATTTTCCATAAGCAGCTTTAGTTCAGGGCTCGGTTCTGCTTACTGACGTGTTGCAACTCCTTTATTTATTCCTTTGCTAATTTTAAGTGATGATATTCTGGGTACTGCATTTAGGTGAACTTCAAAAAAAAAAACAAAGTGCTTTTAATTAATGCTGAGATATGGCATGCATACCCTTTAAATGCTCTCCTAACTGCATTGCTAATTGCTGACACCATGACAGTTTTATTGCTACTTATAATAACCACAAGTAAACTACCCAACAGAGAAAATCATCTCAGAGAAAGCTCAGTGTTTTGCAAAGTAGAATGCATGTAACCTTCTAGTGCTTCCAGTGTTATACCACTCCCTCCCAAATCAAACCTGTTTATGGTGACAGAGGGAGTAACCAGTCCCTCAGTATCAGCAGAACAGGTAGACTGGAATCTACAGCTGACAGCTGTTGTTCTGACCTTTTTCTTTGTTAATAATTACCCCAGTTCCACCCAATGCAGTAGATCACCCCCTGCCTAACAGAAACTGATTTACAGTGACCTCCGGATAACTGCTCAACAAACCTCGTCTCTAGTTGTAACATTTTAAAACTGCAGTCCCTTTAAAAATTACCCCCCTGTCCACCCAATGAAGTTAACTATCCCCCATTTAACAAAAGCCCAGTTAATGTGGTACTGATTGTGTGCTGCACCCCAACATTAAAAAATATTCAGGATGTCTGAAACATATTAAGTGAAAAGCTGTAACATTTATTTATTTATTGATTGATTGACATTTGTTTACCAAGTTAATCTGACTGGGTCTAGAAAGACCATTTTTTTCATCAGAGGCCCTTGGAGAACAGATGTTTAATTTTGTTTTAAACTTCTAGTCACCCATGGGTTTGCCCTCCCCATATTAGCAAATTAAATGTAGGTTGTTCCCTGGAAAAACTGTCTTTTTTTTTTTACTGAGATAAGGAAAACAGTCCCTTGACACATCCTTCCATACCAGCCAATGCACATCTACCACCCTGCACCCCTCCCATCATACATAACAGCTGCAGGGTAACCTTGGAATCTGTGTGAGATGGAATTGCTTACTAACTTTCTCTTGTTTCACGATGTAGGTACTGAAGGTGAAGAGTATTGTGAATGTTTTGTTTCAAAATGTTAACTGCCAGAGTTAGAAGTGTTTGTTCAGCTAGGTGAGTGTTCTGTTCATCTTTTACACCAAGGTTGCAGTATACTGTCTGAGACCCCAGTAATCTCTACAGTGGATGGCCTAGCCCTCCTTTAGAGGGGAAGGACAGTCTAGGGTCATAACTGGCAAGGTGTAATGGTTGCAAGGATCAGTAGTCTGAACTTCTTGTGAGTCGTATGGATTACTATGTTGTCTACACGTCAGTCCCAAAGGGTGATTTCTGGCAGGAAATGTGAAAAAATATATATAGCAACTGCAGAATCACCCTTGAGACACACTGACACAATGACAGCTCAAACGTCTTGATGTAAAGCCCTAAGATGAGTATGGTGGAAGTTTTGTCATGTTAATAACTACCAAAGTTGCAAATATTTTTATTTTGTGAAACATTTCTTTATAACTTTTCTGTTTATCATTTTTGTATCTACTTTAAAACTTAACAATCTGTGGCACCCCAGTTCATGAATCTCTGTACTTTCATTGTTTATTTACATTCCATAAGGTGATTCTAGCCAGGAAGCATGAAAAAATGTGTAGAAATACAGACACACTGTTAGCCATGGAACTGTGTATTGTCAGAGCAAATGTTCAGATAATGCTGTAAGATTACAGTGTTGAAATTATGACCAAAAACAATTAACATAGTCAGAGTTCTACAGTTACATTCAGTGATATAATACATGCTCGTAACTTTCATGGTTTCTAATGTTATAATGTAAAACTTAGGTTGAACCCATTTTAAAGGAGAGCATCACGAAAAACTATCATACCGATTCCAACAGAATTTTTTCAACCTTCAGAAGTATGAAATCTTTGATGGAGTGATGTATTTTTCTTGAGCTTAAACACCCCATTTATTTATTTGACCTGTAGTTTTGCTCAACTAGACCACCTCCATCTTCTGTTTGACCTTACACTGACGAATTCTTGCCTAATCTCTAGAAAGAAAAGTTGCTATTTTTTGTACTTGTAGTACACCTATACTTCTCAATACTTTGTAGCTTATTGCATACTTAGGTGCTGGTTTTTTTTTTTTTTTTTTTGTACTTTTTGCCCCCGCTGTCTTTCAGTCATCAGCCCCCTGCTGGCCAGTCAACCCATCCCTTCTCCATGACAGTTGACAGGGGGGACCACTATTCAGACAACTTACAGGAGTGGTTTGATGTTTTTTAATTTAACCGTATCTTCTTGTGCCCATGTCCAGCTAAGCAGCTG
Organism: Protopterus annectens; assembly: GCF_019279795.1. Classification (NCBI taxonomy): domain Eukaryota; kingdom Metazoa; phylum Chordata; order Ceratodontiformes; family Protopteridae; genus Protopterus; species Protopterus annectens. The sequence continues at coordinate 593,733,985 of NC_056727.1, read as the reverse complement.
AAGAGAGCCATGCTATGGGCTGTCTGCACTGGTCATCCCTCAATTCTGTAAGGAATATTTCCAGCAAATAGCCTCACCCCCTACCTTGAAGCATGCAAAGGGGTTCCTGGATCTCCACCAGGGAATTCCCTGAGCACAACCCTCTCCATGCCCCCCACTTTACTTTACTGTTGACCTCTGTCCATCTGAGATATGAGGGCCAGACCATGGGTGAAGGTGAATTTGTGATTTCCCATCCAATGATCATTTTATTTATTTATTTTTTTGAATAGAGTCAGGGATGAACTCTGCTTCACGCAGATAGGGAGCTTATTCCATAGTGCTTTCCCTCCCTAACTAATGCCTTCAATGCTGGGACAGGTAATCAAACCCCAGTCACCTGAGGCACACTCAAGGCACCATCCATGTGTACTATGGAGCCAGACAGAGGCTAATTTTAATTAAGGTACAGTAGCTTTTATTTCTTGTCATTTGTTCATTCTGTTTACTGCTTCCTATTTTGGCTATGTCTTCCTTGGACTCTGTTGTAGTTCATAATCAGTCCAGGATAGCATCCCATGCTGTTTTTTTTTTTTCACAGCCTTGACCCACACAAATATTTAAGCATTTCTAATCCCCCCATTTTATTAGTTGTACTGATAGTGAGACCAATACTGAAACAGATTTAGTGTGTAACTTCTCAATGTAGTCAGGCTGACTGAAAAGTGAGACTTTCTTAACATTTTTTTCCTCAAAATGGTTTAGCTTAAGAATAAAGGTGTCTTAAAAAGATAGTTTTCCATTCTGTTTATCCACTTTTTCTCAGCGTGTGCTATTGACATTTTTTTAATAAGATTACCTGCTAGTCTGTTTCCAGAAAGTCACTAATATAAGTGTGTATTTGGGGATAGAATACTTCTGGACCACTTTGCATATTATTAATCCTCTGTGGGCACTGAAAGTTTTACTACCATCTGCTGTTGTGACTTTTAATTCCAAGGGTATGAGCTATACTTGATAATTCTCCTAGTAGGTATTTAAATTCTCTTTCACTGCCAATGATTACATCTGTGACTGTCTATAGTTTCCTCTGAATTATAATTTGGAACCTAGCAGCATTTACGTCACTGATGAGCCTACATCCATCTTTTAGTTGTTATGATTTTGGGCATGCTCTCTCTTTTCTGTAAACGGGGGACTGTAATGCAAAACTTTGTAGGTTTGTGAGTATTATGAAGGGGAAGTAGGAAAAGCACAAGTTAAAATTTAGCTAGGTTAAAAGATGGTTTAGTGTATGAATACTTGTTAGGAAGACGGAAATTCTTGAGATCAAACGTGGGTTACAGGGGTTGCAGCTTATTAAGCTACTTGAAGAAATATAACTATAGTACCTGACAAAGGGCAGGCCATGTGCTTGTCAAGAATATTACTATAGGTGGCCCTTTAGTGATGTTGATATGGTACTCAGCACTGTTGTCATAAACAGACCCTTTGCTGGCATCAGTGCCATTTAATGTAGGAGTGCTACCTAATTATGTTGATGACGTGTTTTAAAGGTCCTTCTATGGTCATCAGTGCCCTTTTTCTTAAGAGTTTTTCAACTAGATCCTGAGAGGCTTGCCAAAAAAAGATCTTCCCCAAGAAAAGGTCATCCAGAATAGGTTGCCAGAGCTTATCCTTAATGGAAAACAACCTCAATTATACCATACTGCAAGTTAGATCCACACTGATTTTGGAGATAGTAGAATCTGGTAACATCTTTGAAGTTGTCCGTAATGATGGTTATATTTCAATATTCACTGTCGTTCTTGAGGTTAGTATTGCAACAGATACCGTGTAATGTACCAGTGTTGTTAGCTGTTCATGTCATATTCCTGATATTTTATAGTAAGTAGTGATGTTCTTCATCTCACATTGCTGCAGTCATAACCTGTGGGTAGTCCGCTATCCTTGGTCGGCCCGAATACCAAAGTATTAGGCTGGCGTCGGTCATGGGTGCTCAGATCTGACGTCAGTGCGCCATGGTATTAAAGCGCATGACCGACGTCATATCCTCAGTCTTTTTTGCCGCATGGTCCAAAGCAGAAGCAGCGTTTGCAAGTGCCGTTCGGCGTTCTGAAATTTTCGTATTCTGAGTTTCAGACCGAAACCAAGTTGGCTAAGTACCCCGTTGGGGAATATTTTTGTTTTTTCTTGCCTCAGTTAAGTCCGGATGTCAGAAAAAGTGAATAATTGTATTTCTTGTGGGAAACAGATACCGCATAGGGATTACCACTCTCTTTGTATTCCTTGTTTGGGGCCTGAGCACGACGTAGTCGGGTGTCGCTTTTGTCCTAGATTTAATAAGCGCACCATTAAACGTAGGTTAGATTGCGCCAGGCTTGTCTTCGGTAAGCGGTGTAATTACAATATGCCGTCGGATCCTCCGACGCCCGCTACCGCGAAGAAGCGCAAAGAAAAATCATTAAGGTCCAAGCAGGATGAGTCGTCCGTTCCGGACGCCGGTTCTTTAGAAACTACGGTGGAATCTGTAGATCCAGCCGAGGTTTCAGCTGAGTCTCGGGGGGAGACGTTAATTTTGCAAGATGTGGCCTCTCAGGAGTCAGGTCAGGCTGAGGGGGCCTCTCAGGTTGCTGTACTCCCTTCTTTGCCTAAGGTGGTTAGGCCTTCTCCTTCTGTCTCTAAGGTACCTTCCAAAGGCAGGCCTGGTTTGCCTTTCACAGGTGTCAGTCCTAGTTCTGCAGGTCCTGTACCTAAAAAACACATGCTTAAAATGGCAGAAGATTTAATTTCCTTAATCAGGGGTTCTATGCCCCCTCCTGATAAGAGGCCTAGGGTGGAACCAGAGGTGGAAAGTTTGGAGCAGGCTTCAGATTACTCAGAGTCTTCGGCTGAAGACGTTCAGGATTTTCCTCCTTATTCTGATTCAGACGCAGAGGATTCCAGTCCTTCTGCTTCTCCTCCAGAGGATTTTTCTTTTTCAGAAACCCTGCATTCTATGCGGGAGCATTTTAAATGGGAAGGTCAGGATTTCTCAGATTCCCGAAAGAGGCTTAGGGAATTTTTGTTTTTACCACAACATCGGCCTTTGGCTATACCTCCTGTTTTGGATGTTGTTCAAGACGTTTTCTCTGAGGCTTCCCTTAATCCAGACTCTTTGCCTCCTGCGCCAGTTAAACCAGATAGGTATTACAGAGTGCCTGAGGCTCATAAATACCTGTATAAGAGCCCAAGGGCTGACCCAGAAACTATTAGCCAGGGACCTAAGGGTGTCAGGGCTTCTGTTGTAAAGAATCCAGTTCCTATGGATAAAGATTCTAGAGCTTTGGATAGGTGGGGTAAGAAAGTGTATACCTCTTCCACTTTAGCAATGAGGGCTTTGAATTGCCAGTTTCATATGTTGAAGTACCAGAATTTTCTCCTTACTCAGTTAAAATCTAAAGTGGATGCTTTGACAGAGGGAATAGGGTGTAAGGAATTACAAGATTTGGTTCATGCCTCTGATCAGGTGGGTAAGCATTCTTTGCAGTGTGGTTTCGATGCTTTACAGGCTTCTTCCAGGGTGGCTGCCACTGGTTCAGTTATTCGCAGACACGCCTGTCTTAAGGATCAGAATTTGTCAGAGCATGTTAAAGCTAGAATTTTGGATGCTCCTTTGCAGTCTGAAGTTTTGTTTGGTTCTCCTGTGGAGTCTGTCTTGAAGAAAATGGAAGACAAGGCTAAGTCTATGCAGACTGTTAAAGATTTTTTGCAGGTGCAGCCCCCTAAGTTTAGCAGGAATTGGCCTACTTAAGGGATGGGCTTACCCTTCTTCTGATTTACAGTCTAGGGGCAGATCTAGACGTGGTAGGGGCAGAGCTCAGGGTTCTTTCAGGCCTAGAACGTGGAGTTCCCCTGCACAATCTACAGGTGAGGGCAGGGGCCAGTCCTTTCGTAAACAGGCCCAATGACCTGCATCTTCAGCTGCCAGATCCTTCCTGTCTGGCAGCTCCTTTGGGAGGAAAGTTGGCACTCTTCAAGCAAAGCTGGCTTTTAGTCACCCAGGACAAATGGGTGTTGGACATTATAGACCGAGGCTACAAGTTTTATTTCCACACATTGCCTCCTTTCAAAGGCATGCCAGACGTTCCTCCTCAGCAAAGGGTAGAGGCTCACAAACAGATTTCTTTACTTCTTCAAATGGGGGCTATACAGCAGGTCCCTCTGTCAGAAGTGGGCCTAGGATTTTATTCTCGCCTGTTTCTTGTACCAAAGAAAGGAAACACTTGGAGGCCAATTTTGGATTTATCTATCCTCAACACATACCTGGACATTCCAAAATTCAAAATGTTGACGTTGCAACAACTTCTGCCTCTGTTGGGCAAAGATCACGGGATGGTAACTCTGGATCTCAAAGAGGCTTATCTTCATGTTCCTATCAGGCCCAGTTGCAGGAGGTTCCTGCGTTTTCGGGCTGGGACTTTACATTATCAGTTCTCTGCATTGCCCTTTGGCTTATCTACTGCGCCCAGGGTGTTTACAAAGGTTCTGGCTCCAGTAATAGCCTTCTTAAGGTTAAGAGGAATACAAATTTATCCTTATTTGGATGATTGCCTGATTCTTGCTCAAGACCAAGACAAGCTACTTCACCATCTACAGTATGTTATGGCAGTGTTAAGGTGCCTAGGGTATTCTGTGAACGAAACAAAGTCCAGTCTAGTACCCTCTCAGGAAATGTGCTTTCTGGGTGTGAGACTGAATACAGCCTCCCAGATGGCTTTTTTGACCCTGGACAAGCAAAGGAACCTTACACTTTACTTCCAACAATTATCTCTACGGTCCAGGCTGACTGCAAGGACAGTCCTTCAAGCCTTGGGGTTCATGGCATCTTGTATTCTGGTGCTTCCCAATGCCAAACTGCATATGAGGAAGCTACAATGGTATCTCAAAAATGTATGGACGCAACACTGCCACGATCTGGACACTGTCATTCAGATAATACCTTGCATTCAAAAGGAATTTTTGTGGTGGGCTCAGGAATGTCACCTAAACAAGGGACTCTCTGTGACCCGACCAGAGGCAAGTCAGATCTTAACGACAGATGCCTCGGACAAGGCTTGGGGAGCTCACCTCAATGGAAAATGGGTTCAAGACACGTGGCCTGTCAGACTTCAACATTTGCATATCAACTTGAAGGAGATGTTAGCAGTCCAATTTGCATTGATGGCTTTCAAGGATCTACTTCGCCCAGGACAAGTGTTGATTCAAACAGACAACACAACTGTCATGTGGTACATCAACAAGCAAGGGGGAACCCATTCGTACCCTCTTTGCAGGCAAACTATGATTTTGTGGGAGACTGCTCTCAGTTTACACCTCACTCTTCGGGCAAGGTATCTGCCAGGAGCACAGAACTCCTTAGCAGATGTTTTGAGCAGACAGATGGTGGATCCCCACGAGTGGAAGTTGGATCCTCATGTATTTCGACAGTTGACAGTGATATGGGGGACTCCAGACATAGATCTGTTCGCTTCTCCACTAAATTTCCAGTTGCCAAAGTTTTGCACAAAGATGTTTCATCCAACAGCTTGGAAAGTGGATGCTCTATCATTCAGTTGGAGCAATCTTCACGTCTATGCCTTTCCTCCTCTGCCTCTTCTTCCCAAGGTGCTCTTGAAGGTCAGACAAGACAAGCCCTCCATGATTCTAATAGCTCCAGATTGGCCTCGACAGCACTGGTACCCTCTGCTGAGGAGTTTAGTACGGGAGCCTCCTTGGCCTTTGCCTTCAATTCCACACCTTTTGTCTCAGGCAGACAATCATTTCCTCAATGTCAGGATTCAGTCCCTGCATCTAACAGCCTGGCATGTTCTGTTCTAGAACCTGGAGGGTCGCAGCTTCCTCAGCAAGTTTTGAATGTTATTTTGGAGGCCAGAAGGCCTAGTACTAGGAAAGTTTATGCTGATAAATGGAGGAGATTTTTTATTTGGAGCAGAGCAAAGAGCTTTGATGTTTCCAGGCCTGATTTGAGTGTTTCTCTTCAATATCTTACGGAATTATTAGACAAGGGTTTGTCTTTCTCCTCTGTAAAAGTTCATGCTGCAGCCATTTCTGCTCACTATGACTGTGACCCACCATTATTCTCTCATCCTTTGTTTAAGCAATTCCTTAGAGGGGCACAGAACATAAGACCCCCGCGTAGAGCTCCTACTCCTTCCTGGGATCTCAATTTTGTGTTGGAAAAACTTACTTTACCTCCTTTTGAATCTGCAGCTACGTCTGAGTTAAAGTTCTTGTCTTGGAAGACTGCTTTTTTGTTGGCCATTACGTCTGCTAGAAGGGTATCTGAATTACAGGCTCTAATGGCAGTTGAACCCTTCCTGATTTTTCATAAGGATAGGGTATCTCTGCGTACTAACCCTACTTTTATGCCTAAAGTGGTTTCAAATGTGGCCTTGAACCGATCTATTCATTTGCCTACTTTTTATGCTGATCCTCAAAATAAAGGGGAGAAAATTTTACACACTTTAGATATTCACAGGCAGTTGCGTTATTATTTGAGCAGAACGAAAGGGTTCAGACAGTCTCAACAGTTATTTGTTTCTTTTGCTTTGGGCTCTCAGGGGAAACCCGTTTCAAAACAAACTATTTCTAAGTGGATTGGTCATTGTATTGCTTTTTGTTATTCTCATCATGGTAAGGAGATTGCGGCTGGAATTAGACCTCATTCCACTAGGGCTACTGCCACTTCTACTGCTTTTTTAAGGGGGGTAGCTACTAAAGATATTTTGGAAGCAGCTACTTGGAGTTCAGTGCACACTTTTTCTAAACATTACCATCTCCCTCTTTATTCCAAATCTAGGGCTGGGTTTGCCACTGCAGTTTTACAGGGCATGTTAGCAGCTCCCAATGCTTTATGATTTTGCCAACCTCCCTTTACCTTTGCTTTGGGATTCTACCCACAGGTTATGACTGCAGCAATGTGAGATGAAGAACATAGTACAGTTTTGTACCTACCATAAATGTAGATGTTCGAAGATCCACATTGCTGCAGTCCAATTTACCCTCCCTCCTTCCCCTCTGTAGTTTGGGTGGTAGATGTTGTTTGTACATGGGTTTTGGAGGTTTTTGTATTTTTGGCTGTGGCCTTTCTTTTTAGGGCCTTCTGACATCTGGGGCAAGAAAAGACTGAGGATATGACGTCGGTCATGCGCTTTAATACCATGGCGCACTGACGTCAGATCTGAGCGCCCATGACCGACGCCAGCCTAATACTTTGGTATTCGGGCCGACCGAGGACAGCGGACTACCCACAGGTTATGACTGCAGCAATGTGGATCTTCGAACATCTACATTTATGGTAGGTACAAAACTGTACTTTATTGCAGCTTCATTACTTTGACCAGTTCAATGGGATGGGAAAAATGAATGGAGACTGCCACCTAGAGAGTTCTGGAGATTTGTATGCGATCATGATTGTATGTTTTCACTGGACTGGTTGTGATGGTCATTTTGGGATCACTGCTGAGAAGAATGTCTCATTTTTTAGGGTGGGATGGGGCTTGAAGTGCTTATGTTGTGCAGGGTGCCATACCTCTCAACCATACTGAATTCCTCAGTATTTACCGGTTTTGAGGTTAAAATAAAGAGGTGCCACAAATTCTCAAGTGGTCCCTTCAATTCATAAGTTTCCCAAGTTTATTTTTTCGATATTGGTGCTAATGTCATCACGTGCAGGGGTGTGTGTGATGACGTCAGCTTCATGAGGCCGACTGACAGCCTGTCGGAACTCTGAATTCAGCTGAGGGGCGGGTTCGACTCGAGTGTGCCTGTACTACTTGTAGAGACTCTTTACCTTTGTACTACATATGGTAGCAACCGTTATCCGTATCTCTATATTGACATTAACAGTTTGTGGAATGGGTTTGGGTTTTGGAATTAGATTTAAAGTAGCAGCAGGCAGCAGCACAGCCACACAGCAGTCAGCGAACGGAGTGGAGGAAGACTCTTAAGCAGCTGTTTTAATATTTAAGTTAACTAACAAAGTGTGAACAAAGTTCAAACTCGAGTCAGGACAGACAGGTCACAGCCAGCCAGGCACTAGCACAGGTATCAGGTGGAGATTGGAGAATGGGGAAATTTACCTCCGGTGGATCGACTTTCTCCGGCTTCTCCAGGTAATATTTAAAAAAAAAAAAAAGCACTAGATTTATTTTACTCTAAGAGAGCGAGAGAGGTAAATGTCTCTAGTGGCTCAACTTCCTGCACATTCTCAGGCTGACTTTGATGTATGTAGCTAATTTTTTGTTCAACATTACCCTGCTTCCCCCAGTGTTATTCATAAATAACTGACTGCGTTCAACAGTAAAATTATGTCTGATAGAAGTTCAGCTAATAAAACGAACAGCACTCCAGTGACAGCGACTCGAACTTTGTCAAAAGTTTCCAATATGGAAGGATAGCTTAACTGCCAAGGAGCAGAAAAGTGTCATATAAAACAACATTTATTAATGATCTCTAAACTTGAAAGTTTGACTTTACATCTCTGTAAAGATTGTACTTGAACCCTATTGCGCAGTGTCCGCAAAGGAATCTGAAGTCAGAAAGGAAAGCTGTGAATGTAGCAGCAAAATCGACTCTTGATTTCTGAATTACTTTTCTTCCTGAAATGTGTAAATACAATATTTTGAAATGTCTTTTTCTTTTGTTTCATTTTTTAGTACAAACGTTCTGAGATGTTCATCGTGCATACAGCTGCAGTCATAACAGATGGGTTCTCCTGCCGTCAGGTGGGTCCTCGGTCGGCCGAATTCCAAAGTCTAGGTCCGGCGTCGGTTGTCGTCGCTTCTTCCCTGACGTCAGCGCAACAGGGGTATAAAAGAACCAGCCGATGCCATTTTCTTCAGTCTTTCTTGCCGCGCGGTGCCCGAAGCAGAAGCAGTTCGCAAGTGCCGGTCGGCCAGCTCCTGAAATTACGAAAATTTTGCAACCAAAGTCTTCTTGAAAGCTAAGTACCCCGTTGGGGAAACTTTTCTTGCCTCAGACCGATGTCAGACAAAGTTAATAGTTGTATTTCATGTGGGAAGCAAATACCGCACAAGGATTTCCATTCCCTCTGTATTCCTTGTTTAGGCCCAGACCACGACGTCTCGGTCTGTCGCTTTTGTGCTACATTCAACAAGCTCACCATTAAGCATCGGGCGGAGTTCGCCCAGCATTATTTTGGCAAAACATTTAACTATATTATGTCGTCGGATACTCCGACTCCAGTTTTGTCTAAAAAGCGCAAAGATAAGGACCGACACACGAGGTCCGCGGCCTCTACCGACACCACGGCAAAGCCAACTACACGTGGTCCGGTTCTCAGCGAGGCGCCTACGCAGCCCCTGACTACCGACGACACTTCATTGGCGGTGTCTCCTGTGCCTGAGGTCGCAGGCTCCTCGGCCCACACCCTGACTACAGATACCAAAGCCACTCTTGGAGGTGAATCTCAAACTGTGCACAGGTCTACCTCCTCTCAAGGTGTCTTCAGACCTTCCTCTTCTTTTTCCATCAAGGCTTTCACTAAGTCTAAAGCAGCCATGCATTCTAAGAGGTAAGCTACACAGGGCCCATCTCCAGGCCCCATGCCTAAAAAACAGATGCTTAAAATGGCTGAGGATTTAATTACTCTTATCAGGGGTTCTCAACCCCCCCCCCCCCGGACAAAAGGCCCAGAGTGGAGGAAGAATCCCCCTCCTCTGATCAGGGCTCCATTATATCAGAGCACTCTGAGGAACAGGAACATCCTTACTCCCCTTTTGAAGACTCCAATGCAGAGGAGTCCATTCCATCTGTTTCCCCCCCCAGAGGATTACTCATTTGGGGAAACTTTGCATACCTTAAGGGAACACTTCCACTGGGAAGGCCAAGATTATTCATATTCCAAGAAAAGGCTTAGGGAATTTCTCTTGCTACCTCAGCACAGGCCTCTGGCTATACCTCCTGTCTTGGACATACTAGATGATGTGTACTCGGAGGCCTGCCTTAACCCGGATTCTCTACCTCCAGCCCCAGTCAAGCCTGACAGGTACTACAGGGTCCCTGACTCACACCAATTTCTATACAAAAGCCATGCTGCTGACCCAGAAACGATCTCACAGGGCCCCAAGGGAATTAAGGCCTCCACTGCTAAAAATCCATTACCTTCCAAGAGAGATTCCAGATCTTTAGAAAGGTGGGGAAAAAAGGTATATACCTCGGCCAACTTAACCATGAGGGCATTAAACTGTCAGTTCCATATGCTAAAGTATCAACAGTTTTTGTTATCACAATTGAGAATTAAAATGTCACAGCCTGAACAACCAGACTTGAAGGAGTTGCAGGATTTGATGCACAGTGCAGAACAAGTGGGTAAACATACCTTGTAATGTGGTTTTGATGCTCTAGAGGCCTCATGTAGAGCTGCTGTCACAGGATCAGTCATACGTAGACATGCCTGGCTCAAGGAACAAACCTTACCAGATCATGTCAAAGCTAAATTACTAGATGCCCCTCTACAAAAGGATGTATTATTTGGTGCTAATGCTGAGGAGGTGTTAAGGAAAATGGAGGAAAAGGCGAAATCAATGCAAACAGTGAAAGATTTTCTACAGGTACAACCCCCACGTTTCAGTAGAAATTGGCCTTCCAAAAATTGGTCCTTACCAGCCACGGACAGACCCCAAAGAGGTAGATACAGGCGCCCGAGGGGCAGAGGGCAATCCCAAGGATCATTTAGAGACAGACAATGGCAAGCTCCTACACAAAGAGTTGGTGAGGATAACTCGCAACCATTCAGAAAGCAAGCCCAATGACTTTCCCCTTTGCATGCCAAGCAAGACTCAAACGACAGCACCCTTAGGCGGAAAACTGGCATTATTTTCAAAAAATTGGCATATTGTCACAAAAGACAAATGGATCCTGGACATTATAAACAGAGGCTACAGATTCCATTTTCACACCCTTCCAAAAATGAGAAGCATGCCAAACCTACCACACAATCAAAGGGCAGAGGCACAAAGACAAATTTCAGATCTCTTAGACATGAAAGCTATTCAAGAGGTACCTACGCACGAACAAGGTCAAGGTTTTTATTCCAGACTATTCCTGGTACCAAGGAAGGGAAAAGATTGGAGACCTATTTTGGACTTATCCATCCTAAACACATTTCTACTCGTACCAAAATTCAGGATGCTCACTCTACAGCAGCTTCTTCCCATGCTGGGCAAGGAGTCTTGGCTGGTAACATTGGACCTCAAGGAGGCATACTTGCATGTCCCAATCAGACAAAAATTGCAGAAGATACCTCAGATTTCTTGCAGGTTCAACCCATTATCAATTCTCTGCATTGCCCTTTGGCTTATCTACTGCGCCCAGAGTATTCACGAAATGCCTGGCATCAGTAATTGCCTACTGCAGACTTCAAGGGATACAAATATACCCCTATTTGGATGACTGCCTGATCCAAGCGGACAGCAAGCACATTCTTCTGAAACATCTGGCTTATGTAATAATGTTGTTGAATTCTCTGAGATACACAGTCAACAAAAAGAAATCAAGGCTAATACCCTCTCGGAAAATAATTTTCCTGGGTGCCACCTTGGACACAAACACCCAGATGGCCTACCTCACGCCAGAGAAGCAGGGGCAACTAACTCAATACTTCAGAACACTAGCAAATTGCACCAGGCTGACTGCAAGAAAAAACCTGCAGGCTCTGGGATTCATGGCATCTTGCATCTTACTAATCCCATGTGCAAAGCTGCATATGAGGAAACTTCAATGGTACCTGAAAAACCTATGGTCTCAAAACAGCCACAGCTTGGAAACAATAATACCACTAATTCCATGTCTTCAAAAGGAATTTCTGTGGTGGGCTCAAGCATGCCAAACAAACACAGGTCTCCCATTCAACAAGCCTCAAGCAAATCAAGTCATCACAACAGACGCCTCGGACTACGCCTGAGGGGGGGCACACATGACAGATCGGTGCATTCAGGGCAAATGGTCCCAAAAAGAAAAGCACCTTCACATCAATCAAAAGGAGATGCTAGCAGTAATAAATGCTATTATAGCTTTCAAAGACCTTCTGCAACCAGGTCAACTATTGATAAGGACAGACAACACCACAGTAATGTGGTACATAAACAAACAGGGAGGAACCCATTCTTACCCCCTATGCAGACTGGCCATGTCACTTTGGAACATGGCCCTGGACTTACAAATCGAACTACAAGCACAGTACTTGCCAGACAAGGAAAACACGCTGGCAGACAACCTAAGCAGAAATATGACAGATCCACACGAATGGAAGTTGCATCCTCAAGTTTTTACAGAGATAATTCAAGCATGGGGAAGGCCAGACATAGATTTCCTTGCCTCCCACAAAAATCACAAATTGACAAAATTCTGCTCAAGGATTTTTCATCCAAAGGCCTGGAGAGTGGATGCTCTCTCTTTCAGTTGGACATCAATGACAGTTTATGCCTTCCCACCTCTTCCTCTGCTGCCCAAAATTCTATTAAAAACCAGAGCAGACAGACCAAAGATGATTCTCATTGCTCCAGACTGGCAAAGACAACACTGGTACGCACTCCTGAGGAGCCTGACTCATTCCCCACCATGGACCCTGCCTCTAATGCCTCTTCTTCTGACTCAGCACAGCTTCAAAACTCTTCACAGTCAGCTAAAAACACTCAATCTAGCCGCATGGAAGATTCTTTAGCATCACAACAGACCCTACTCTCCAAGGAGGTGCAGGATGTCATTTTGGAGGCCAGAAGGCCATCTACTAGAAAGGCTTACTCCGCAAAATGGAAACGGTTTTGTGCTTGGAATGAGAAAAAAGGCCAGGATCCTAGAAAACTGAATTTACCTCAGATATTACAGTATCTAGCTGAGCTGTTGAACAGTGGACTTTCATTTTCCTCCATCAAAATCCATGCCTCAGCCATTTCTGCAGAATACAACACTGATCCACCCTTATTCTCCCACCCACTCTTAAGACAGTTCCTCAGAGGGGCTAAGAATATAAGACCTCCAAGGAAACAACCAATACCAGCCTGGGATCTTAATTACATTCTAGAAAAATTAACATTGCCTCCCTTTGAACCAGCTGCCTCAACAGATTTGCAATATTTGTCCTGGAAAATAGCTTTCCTTCTGGCCATTACCTCAGCTCGTAGGGTTTCGGAACTACAAGCCCTCATGGCTGTGCAGCCCTTTCTCATCTTCCATCAGGACAGGGTTTCCCTACGAACCAACCTGTAATTTATGCCTAAGGTAGTATCCATGGTAGCTTTAAATCAGGCCATACACTTATCTACCTTTTACCCCAATCCTCAAAACAAAGGGGAAAGGCTGCTACATTCCTTAGACATCCATAGATAGCTACGTTACTATTTGGACAGGACAAAGCCTTTCAGGAAATCAGAACAACTCTTTGTGTCCTATGCTGTAGGAGCTCAAGGGAAGCCAATTTCCAAACAGACAATTTCAAAATGGATAGGCCACTGCATACGGTTTTGTTACTCCTTTCATGGTAAATCTGTACCTGCAGGCATCAGATCCCACTCCACAAGGGCCACAGCTACCTCTGCAGCCTTCTTCAGAGGAGTCCCTACCAAAGATATTTTGGAGGCAGCCACTTGGAGTTCTGTGCATACCTTCACTAAACACTACCACCTACCTTTATACTCCAAAACTAGAGCAGGCTTTGCCACTGCTGTGTTGTAGGGCATTCTGGCTCCTCCCAGTTCCACCTAGTGCCTACCACCCTGTGTGTAGCTTTGGGATTCTACCCATCTGTTATGACTGCAGCTGTATGCACGATGAACATAGTACAGTTTTGTACCGACCATAAATGTAGATGTTCGAGTGCTAATACAGCTGCAGTCCAGGTTTCCCTCCCTCCTTCCCCTCTGGGTTACAGACCTAGTGGCTAACTCCTCATCTTACAACTTGATCGGGTTATCCTTCTATGGTGTATTTGCTTGCAACTACTGGTTTTTGATTATATTGCAATGCATGATTATATATTATATATATATATTTTTTATATATATTGCCTTCCTTCTGGGGGCACCTGACATCTGGGGCAAGAAAGACTGAAGAAAATGGCATCGGCTGTGTCTTATATACCCCTGTCGCACTGACGTCAGGAAAGAAAGCGACGACAACCGACGCCGGACCTAGACTTTGGAATTCGGCCGACCGAGGACCCGCCTGGCGGCAGGAGAACCCATCTGTTATGACTGCAGCTGTATTAGCACTCAAACATCTACATTTATGGTAGGTACAAAACTGTACTGTTCATTTAGTGGATTCAGTTTCAGTCACTAAAGTGCCAGCTGGTGTGCGTTTGTGTGTGTGTGTATATAAAGGGAGAAACTTTCGGTAGTTGTTTTTGCTGTGTAAAATCTTTTAATGGTTTTGTTAATTGCTTGTTTCCTTTGTACAGTCTGAGATTTATTTTTTTATGGGAAAAGAGTTTGGTAATTGTGTACCAGTGTATGTTGCAGGAGTTTTATATTGATTTGAGTCTGTGCAAACCCTTATTCAGTTAGTGGATTCAGTTGCTGACATTTCAGATTGTGTGCATGTGTGTGTATATAAGGAGAGAGACTTTTGGTAGTTGTATTTGCTGTGTAGAATCTTTTAATGGTTTTGTTAATTGCTTGTTTCCTTTGTACAGTCTGAGATTGAGTTTTTTTATGGGAAAAGAGTTTGGTAATTGTGCACCAGTGTATGTTGCCTGACGTTTTATATACGGATTTGATTCTGTAGATGTACATGCGGGGTGTGGGACTGTAAAGTGCTGTATAATTCTTAGTTTACATGCTCATCCAATTTATATTCCTCTAGAAGAGGCTCTAGAGTGATTAGACTTAAGTTTGCTTTTTCTTGTTTAAAGTCTGTCTTAATAAAAGTTATTTGCATTTTATTCATAAGGTAGTCTGCACTGTTTCCTAGACCTGACAGTTTTCAGATTGCCCTTACTCCCGTACTTAAATTTTTTTTTTTTTTAAGTCAATTTTAGTTTAACTGAGTGAAACCAACTGAGGAAAAGGCCTGCCTTTTTTTTTGGGGGGGGGGGTGCTTTAAGTTGAAAGTAGAAAGTATTTAACATTATAGTGTAGACTTTCATGGATAAGACTAGCATTTGGATACTTGACAGCTGCTATCGAGAGGAATTTGGCAATGGTGCAGAATGGGAAAAGAAAAGGGGCATACATTAACAGCAACTAATAGTGGTCATGTGATCAGATTTTATATAAGTGTCATCTGTGCAGCAGCACACTGCTGAGGATAACAGATGTGTGTTTTTATAGAGTAACATATACTGTATGTGAGTATGGCAGTGCCAAAGGTCTGATCACATTCATAGCGGCAACACTGGATGTTCTTCGTGTTTCACTCTTGCAGTCATCACATTTGGGTTATCTGCTTGCAGTAGCCCTCAGTCGGCCTGATTATCAAATTCTTGGGTCTTGCGTCGGTTGCTGTCTCATCTTCCATGACATCAGGTAGTCGGGTATAAAACATGCAGCCAACGCATTTACATCAGTCTTTCTTGCCGTGCGGTGCCCGAAGCAGAAGCATTTCGCAAGTGTCAGTCAGCCGACTCCTGAAATTTTCGTTTTCGAGTTTCAGTACAGAAGTCTTCAACTAAACCTAAGTACCCCGTTGGGTAAACTTTTTCTTGCTCTAAACCGATATCAGTTGTTGTGTCTTTCGGCTTTTCCCAGTTAGGGGTCGCCACAGCGGAACTCCGGTCCGCTAATGATTGGCAGTAGATTTTTACGTGCCGAGTTGCCAGCCCTGACGCACAACCTTCAGCGAAGGTACACCCATTCACGCATGTCTCCATGCAAACCGATATCAGTAAAAGTCAATAATTGTATTTCTTGTAGAAAGCAAATACTTCATAAAGATTTTCATTCGTACTGTATTCCTTGCCTAGGCCCTGACCACGACATACCTCGCTGTCGGTTTTGTGCCTTATCTAAACAATGAATTATTCATCATCAGCATATTTACGCTTCTAAATATTTTGTTACTTGGTTCAGTTATCCAGATATGTCTTTGGTAAGCCACCCGACAACCGACATTCCGAAAAAATGCAAAGATAAAGACAGAGACAGGCCGTCTAGGTCCAAAGCTGCCGACGACGCTTCTCCTAAGCTAGTCGCCAGTTCGCCACTACTCAGTGATACCCTTTTGCAGCCCCCTGATACCTGCTACTTTAGATTCGCAGGCATCTACTGTGGCCCATTTGGAGTCCGGTATGCCACGAGATGCTTCAACTGTGGAACCTGTGGATGTCTCTACCTTGGATGGGTCTGGAGCCGCTATGCAGTCACCAGCTTCTGAGGGTGTATTCAGGCCTACTGACTTGTATATTAAACCAACACCATCTTCTTCTTTAAGGCCTAAAACTCGAACCATGCCTAGAAAACGCCCAGACCACATGGTCAGGCCTCTATGTCTAAAAAACAAATAAGAATGGCTGAAGACCTTATCACTATAATCAGGAGAAGCCAACCTTCCCCCTCTAAGAGACGTAAGACTGAATTAGCTTATGGTACTTCTGATCAGGATTCTGAAATTTCTGTTTCCTCTGATGACCGGAATGTACCTTTATCTACCTATGAGGATTCTGATGCAGAGGACTCTATTCCCTCTGCCCCCCCCCCCGAGGATTTCTCTTTTGGTGAAACCTTGCATACTCTTGGGGAGCATTTTTGCTGGGAAAGCCAGGAGGATTACTCTGATTCTAAAAAGAGGCTTAGGGATTTCTTACTCCTGCCCCAACATAGGCCTTTAGCTATCCCTCCTGTACTAGACATTGTTGATGATGCCTTTTCGGAATCTAGCTTGGCCCCTGACTCTTTACCTCCTGCTCCCTGAACATCTGATAGATATTACAAGGCTCCTGACTCTCACAAGTTCCTTTTTAAAAATCCTATTGCGGATCCTGAGACCATTTCACAGGGACCCAAGGGCATTAAGGCTATTACTGCCAAAAATTATACCCCCTCTGATAGAGATTCCAGGGCGATGGATAGATGGGGTAAGAAGGTATACACTTCTGCATCCTTGGCCATTAGGGCCTTAAACTGCCAGTTTCATATGTCAAAGTATCAGCAGCATATTACTGGATTGCTTAAACAGAAAATGTTGATTCCTGACTGTGCTGAAAATAAGCATTTACAGGATTTAATGCATTCTGCTGAACAAGTTGGAAAACATACTTTGCAATGTGGTTTTGATTCTTGCAGGGCTGCTGTCACTGGGTCTGTACTTAGAAGGCATGCTTGGCTTAAGGAGCAATCCTTGCTAGATCATGTTAAAGCTAAATTGCTGGATGCTCCCTTAAATCAGGACCGCCTGTTTGGCAAAAAAGCAGAAGTACTTAAAAAGATGGAGGAAAAAGCTAAATCTATGCAAACTGTTAAAGATTTCCTACAAGTGCAGCCTCCAAGATTTAGTAGGCATTGGCCCTCTAAGAATTGGTCCTTTCCTGCCTCTTCCAAGCTTTCTCAGTCCAAATCCAGAACCAGTAGAACACCCAGGCTTCAGTCCCAGGGTACGCACAGGACTAAGCAATGGGGGGCTCCCACTTCCAAATCTGGGAGTAGTAAGACTCCCCCCTATGGTAAGCTGTCTCAATGACTTAACTGTAGCAATTCCAAGCACTTCTTAACTGACTGCTCCTTTAGGGGGAAAGACTGCTCTGCAGGCAAAAAACTGGGAACTCATTACCCAGGACAAATGGGTTTTAAATATAGTTTCCCAAGGATACAGATTTCACTTCCACACGTTACCAACTCCAAACGGTTGGCCAAATCTACACCCAAATCAGTGGACAGAAGCTCAAAAGCAAGTACTCTCTCTCGTAAGCATAAGGGCTATTCAGTCTGTACCAGAAGAGGAAAAGGGACAAGGTTTCTACTCAAGACTTTCCTGGTACCCAGAAAAGACAACTTATGGCATTCTGTCCTGCACCTTTCTATCCTACCTTTTTGGTGTTCCCAAAGTTCAAGATGCTAACTCTTCACCAGTTGCTTCCTATGCTAGGCAAGGATGCCTGGTTGGCAACACTGGATTTAAAGGAAGCCTACCTGCACATCCCAATCAGGGAATCTTGCAGAAGATATTTGTGCTTCAAAGCAGGCTACATGCACTATCAGTTCTCTGCACTGTCCTTTGGCTTATCTACTGCACCCAGGGTATTCACAAAGTGCCTAGCACCAGTCATTGCATTTTGCAGGCAAAGAAATATTCAAATATACCCATACCTGGACGATTGTCTAATTCAGGCAGAAAGCCAGGACATACTTTTGAATCATCTGGCATTTGTACAAAAGGTGCTAACTTGTCTGGGGTACACCATAAACGAAAAGAAATCACATCTTGTACCCTGTCCACAAATTATATTCCTGGGAGCAAGCTTGAACACAACTTCTCAGATGGCTTTCCTCATGCCAGGGAATCAAATTCATTTGACAACTTACTTCAAACTAATGGCCACAAAAAACCCTGCTATCTGCAAGGCAAATACTGCAAGCCTTGGGGTTCATGGCCTCCTGCATTCTCCTAATTCCATATGCAAGACTGCATATGAGGAAACTACAATGGTATCTAAAAAGCCTGTGGTGTCAACATTCTCTGGATCTAAAAGCAGTGATTCATATAATACCTTGCCTACAGTTAGAGCTCCTTTGGTGGGCAGAGGCCTGCCACCAAAACAAGGGACTACCATTCACTCTACCCCCTGCCGCCTAAACCCTAACAACAGACGCATCAGACTATGCATGGGGGGCTCACCTGGCAGGGAAGTGCATTTAGGGCAAATGGAACCCAAGTCAAATGCACCTGCATATCAATCAAAAAGAAATGTTAGCTGTACAGAATGCTCTGATTGCCTTCAAGGACCACATTCTTCCAGGACAATTAATGGTAAAGATGGACAACACCACTGTTAATGTGGTACATAAACAAGCAGGGGGGTACCCATTCATACCCTCTCTGCAAACTATCCATGGCTCTGTGGAACACAGCCTTGAGCTACCAAGTGCATCTACAGGCTCAGTTCCTGCCATGAAAACTAAATACACTGGCAGACGAACTAAGCAGAAATCTTGTAGACCCACACGAGTAGAAATTGGAACCAAAGACTTTCATCATGTTGATAGACAAATGGGGGAGCCCAGATATAGACCTGTTTGCCTCCCCCCAGAACTACCAATTGAACAAATTCTGCACAAGGACAAGGACTCCCCACAAACAAGCTTGGAACGTGGATGCCCTGTCCTTCAGCTGGAAGTGCCTTTCCTCCTCTACCTCTCCTCCCCAAAGTACTACTAAAGATTAAACAGGACAAACTGAGGACGATACTGATTGCACCAGACTTGCCACGCCAACACTGGGTACCCCCTCTTGCGCAGTGTGTCACTGCTGGCTCCATGGCACCTGCCTCAGACCCCTATCCTGCTGTCACAGCAGGAGGGCCAAATTCTGCATCCTCAGCTTCAAACCCTGAACCTGGCAGCCTGGCTAATTACCTAATCTCTCCATTACCATCCCTCAGTATACAAATGTTGGATGTCATTTTGTAGACAAGGAGGCCTAGTACTAGAAAATCTTATGCTGAAAAATAGAAGAGATTCTGTGCCTGGAACCAAACTCAAGGGATGGGCACAGCAGCGCCCAATTTACCTCAGATTCTTCAATACATAACTGAGATGCTTCACAAGGGCCTCTCTTTTTCCTCCATCAAAATTCTTGCTTTAGCCATTTCAGCTCATTACAACACGGAACCACACCCCTTCTCTCATCCACTTCTCAAGCAGTTCCTCAGAGGGGCCAAAAACATAAGACCACCCAGGAGAGCCCCAACTTTGTATTGGAAAAACTCACTCTACCTCCTTTTGAGCCAGCTACAAGTACAGAGTTAAAATTCCTTTCTTGGAAAACAGCTTTCCTTTTAGCAATCACTTCAGCAAGAAGGGTATCTGAATTACAGGCCCTTATGGCAGTGGAGCCTTTCATCATCTTTCATGCGGACAGGGTGTCCCACAGGACCAATCCCTCCTTCATGCCCAAGGTAATATCCAGTGTGGCTCTTAATCAGTCTGTTCATTTGCCAACCTTCTTTTCTAATCCACAGAACAAAGGGGAACGGATACTGCACTCCTTAGATGTGCACAGACAACTTAGATTTTACTTGGACAGGACTAAACCTCAAAGGAAATCTGAACAACTGCTGGTGGCATTTGCTGCAGGGGCAGAGGTGAAGGCCATTTCAAAGCAAACCATTTCTAAATGGATAGGCCATTGCATTGATTTCTGCTATAAGCACCATGGAAAACCTATCCCACAGGGAATAAGACCACACTCAATCAGGGCTGATTCTACCTCTGCAGCCTTTCTCAGAGGTGTCTCTACCAGGGACATCCTAGAAGCTGCTACCTGGAGTTCTGTGCATACTTTCACCAAGCATTACCATTTGCCAGTTTTCTCTAAATCCAGAGCTGGCTTTGTCACTGCAGTCTTGCAGGGTCTTATAGCTGGTCCTAATGCTACCTGATTTCCTCCTCCCATCCTTAGCGTTGGGAATCTACCCAAATGTGATGACTGCAACAGTGAAACATGAAGAACATAGTACAGTTGTGTACACTTACCATAAATGTAGATGTTCGAGTGTATTCACTGTTGCAGTCTTGGTTACCCTCCTTCTTTTGGCTATACCTCTTTTCTCCTTAACTATGCTTAAAAGCTTTTTCATGTTTCACTGTTGCAGTCTTGGTTACCCTCCTTCTTTTGGCTATACCTCTTTTCTCCTTAACTATGCTTAAAAGCTTTTTGGTGTATTTGCTTTTTTGTTGGAGGTATAACCTTGCATATATATATTTAATTGCTTCCCATTATGGGGGCACCTGACATCTGGGGCAAGAAAAACTGATGTAATGGCGTCGGCTGCATGCTTTATACCCCTGACTACCTGATGTCATGGATGATGAGACAGCAACCGACGCAGGACTCAAGACTTTGATAATCAGGCCGACTGAGGGCTACTGCAAGCAGATAACCCAAATGTGATGACTGCAACAGTGAATACACTTGAACATTGGCAAAAACTAAATGGTTACCCAATGGGTAGGTCACTTCTAAAATGTGGAAGGAAACACGAAAACAGAGTACAAATCCAACAGCTTCTTTAATCCGGCTCCACACACTAAGCACTTTCACCATACAAATGGCATCTTCAGAATGAGTAGTAACCACAAAACAGCTCATTAAATACACGTCCGTTAATCATTCAAGCATAAATTAATACAGTCACATTTTTCTTAAAGCAAAACACACTTCATACATCGTATACAACCTAAATATGGCCCTGTCCCCTGAACAATTAAACCTAATTTCTATAATATAAAAGCTTTTACTAAAAATTAAAAATAATTGTTTGTCATAAAATTTGTTGTGAAAAATGAACATAGATTGCATATTTAAATTTTAGCAGCTGTTAATCTCAATACTGGTCCTAAAGATATATATTCATTTAGACCAGGTGATGTTGCATCTAAAATCACTTGCCACTTATACTCTTAAGAATTTAACTTCCAATTTTGCATCACCACCTCTATCATTTTGAACAACCCTATCTATCACAAAAAATAAAAATTTCTTGAAATGTATGCACTTTACACTGTGCATATATAAGGCATTATGGGGGTCTTTAATTCTTATTGCTCTTAGGTGCTCTACTATCCATTCCCTCAACCTACGTGTGGTCTTTCCTACATAAATTCTAGTGCAGGAAGTACACGTAGCTAGGTAAACCACTTTGAAACAATTGCACCTACCTGGACATTTAATGCTCCTGTTGCAACTTGGGACACTAACATAGGGTCCATCATTAATGAATCTGCAGGACTTACAAGTCCCACATTTATTCATCCTAGAAAATATGTTGTTTCGAGGTCTCTGCCCCTCCAAATATTCTATGAGATTTCTTCCCCTTGAAAATACAATCCTAGGATACACACCCAAATTGCTTTTAAGTTCACTATCAAAACTTGTATCCCATATTGTCTTAATAGTGTCCACTATATCATTTGTTTGACTATTATATTTAAAAATCAAAACCATGGAATCAAAGTTATTCATATGACTTCTCTTTTCTCATTCAATACTTCTCCCTTTTAATATGGGTGGAAAATTAGTCTCCCTTTTACCAATTACTTCATTACGCATTTTAATCAACATTTTTAAGGGGTATCCCCTATCTGGGAACATCCCTATCAATGTATGTAACTCTTGTTTACAAACTTCGTTGTCACTAATGAGACATGACAACCTTACCATTTGTCCCTTTACAATACCCCTATTTTGATGTGGGGGGTGGCAACTATTGAAATGGAGCAACTATAAGTCTCTTTTCTATAAACATTGCTCTGTAACCCTTGTGCAGTTTTACTTAACTTGATATCAAGAAATTCTGTCATTTGGCTATCCCATTTACTTGTGAATTTAAGAAAAGGGGTGGTGCTGTTAAGATATTCCACAAAATCTGCTGCTTCAACACTGTTGCCTCTCCACAGTACCAGAACGTCATCCAGAAATCGATTGTAAAGAACAATCTTATCTCTGTATGGTGTTGAAGTACAAATTCATCTTCCCAATGGAGTAAGACCAAATTGCCAAAACTGGGGGCACATTTTGCCCCCATTGCCACTCAAGAAACCTGATGATAGATTTCCCCCCTTAAATGACAAATATGTATTTTTAAGCACTGTATCCATTAGAGCTACTATCACAGATTAATTTTATCACTTGTTAATTGGCCACTTTTTACCAAGCTTTGTGTAAAATAATTTATACCTTCATCTTGTGGTATAGCTGTAAATAGATTGACCACATCTATAGTTAAAAATGTCCAATCTAAATCTTCACCGTTAAGTGTGGACAATCTTTCAAGACAATGCCACGAATCTTTTAAAATATATGGAACCCCAGTCACTACCCGCTGGATCCACAAAAGCAGCAATAGGTTCAGTCTTGGAACCTCTACTAGAAACAATAGCTTTAAATGGGGGACCATTCAAGTTTTTGTGGATTTTGGGAATCCCAAAAACTATGGGTGTGACTGGATACTCCACATTCAAAACATTAAACTCATCAGGGTTTAAAATCCCCTGAAACAAAGCATCTAGCAAAAATAGGTCAATCCTATGGTATGCTATATGACGTTCATTTCTAGAAACACGTGAATAGGTGGTGGGGTCATCAAGAATAGCTTTAAATGGGGGACCATT
Organism: Protopterus annectens; assembly: GCF_019279795.1. NCBI lineage: Eukaryota > Metazoa > Chordata > Ceratodontiformes > Protopteridae > Protopterus > Protopterus annectens. Next base: position 593,710,682 of record NC_056727.1, on the reverse strand, counting down.
CAAGTTTTTGTGGATTTTGGGAATCCCAAAAACTACGGGTGTGACTGGATACTCCACATTCAAAACATTAAACTGATCAGGGTTTAAAATCCCCTGAAACAAAGCATCTAGCAAAAATAGGTCAATCCTATGGTATGCTATATGACGTTCATTTCTAGAAACACGTGAATAGGTGGTGGGGTCATCAAGAATGTCTTGCATTTTAGAAATATAAAAAAATGTGACATAATGACCGCCCCACCACCCTTGTCAGGTTTCATAATTCTTAAATCAGTGGAACCTGCCAATTCAAACAATGCATTCCTTTCGTCTCTAGTTAAGTTATCACCATAGTGACAATCTTGCTTTCTTTTAGTAACATTTCGTATACTTCTAATAGTTGCTTTTTCAAATACTATAACATCCCTAGAAGATGGTGGCATGAAAGTACTCTATTGGGATTCACATTATTAGTCACATCACGTCGATCCCTGAAAAAAAGACTTAGATTTAACTGTCTGGCATATAATCTTACATTTGTGTACACATCAACAATATTAGAATGAAATTCTGGAACTAATGAGAAGCCTTTGTTCAAAAGATCATGATGAGCTTCTTTTATGTCTATGGCACTAAAATTATAAATGCTAAATCCTGTTTTCTTGAACATACAACACTCGAACATGTACATTTATGGTAAGTGTACACAACTGTACTTTTTGCACACACCCCCCCCCCCCCCAAAAAAAAACTAAATTGTTAATGGCTCTTATTGGCAAATGTAGGGTAAAACCAGGTGAACTGAAGGCTCGGCTGTGAAATGGGTTGGTGTGTTCTTAAGACACTTACTGTGAGAGTAAATGACAGTTGTTATTTATATGGTTTTGTTTGTATGTTAAAGAATGCTATGGGTTGTTCTTTGAACATGGCAATCTAATATAGCCATACAAGTAGAAGGGTTTCTCAAGTCTAGATTATTGCCTGTACATGTTTGATTAGGGTAGTTAATGTGTTCAGTGAAGGTCATCATCTGGTGTATTTAAAATACAAGATATTTGAGGGGTGTGACTGTCACTTAAATTGATTCAAATGTCCACCAGTCTTGGTCTTCGGGGCAAGTTTTGAATCTTGGGATTAGCAGCATTCATTAAGGCTTAGAATGATATTTTAATTTTAGGAACTAGCCATACCCAACAGAACCAAGACACTCTACTCCAAAAAAAAAAAAAAAAAAAAAAAGGAAGACAATCTGGTGATCCCCTCCAATTAGTAAACTCTGCAACAGAAGGAAGAAATTGTTGCAGAAAAAGGTGAAGTCGCAAGACTGGAAAAACTCCCACATTAGCCTCAACAAAAATTGAGATCCCTCATTCAATCCACCTAAGCCAGCTATGAAGGCAGAATTGCAGCAGACATTGAAAACAATCACAAAGTCTTCTATAGTTACATCAGGAACCTCCACGGCAATACCCAGATTTGCTCTGAGTTACTGCACAATGGTACCTCCTATACTGAGCCAACAGATATTGCCAACATACTGGCTGCCAGATTCTGTGGCAACCTTACCCCTCTCCCCCCAAAGGACCAATCACAATACCGGATGAATGCCAGGCACCCGGCATTACTGCAGCATAGGTTAAAGCTGCATTGTCCAAGGCCAAGAATACAGCTTCCATGGGACCCGGTAATATCCCTGGCTGTGTTCTACATGAACTACAAAGCAAACTGGCACCATATCTGTGTACCCTGTTCAGTCGCAGCCTCACCTCAGGCTTTGTCCCTACCGAATAGCGCACTGCTACAGTCATCCCTCTCCATAAAGGGGGAGCGACTACAGATCCTGGGAATTATTGCCCCATTAGCCTGACAAGCCTGATATGTAAAGCTGTGGAGCGCATCATCATGGACCTGATTAACAAAGATATAAGAAATCCCCAACTCTAGGCCCCACGCAATTTGGCTTTGTGAAAGGGAGATCATGCCTGCTCAACCTGGTTGACTTTTGAGTCGGTCATCAGGGCTGTGGATGAAGATTAGGCAGTGCATACAGCCTACCTCGATCTGGCCAAAGCCTTTGATACCATTCCTCATTCGGGGAATTATTGATAAACTCACCAAACTAGGCATCAATCCCTATATCACTTGGTGGGTTGCAAATTGGCTCAAGGGTAGAACACACAGTGTGAAATCAGCAGACTCCAAGTCAGACTGTCGACCAGTCACAAGTGGTGTCCCACAGGGATCGGTCCTGGGTCCTCTCCTGTTCAGCATCTACTTCTTAGAAGTCCAGGCCAACACAAAGGGACTCTGGCTAACCAAGTTCACAGATGACTGCAAGCTGAGGGCCATTATTAACTCCCCAAGTGATGCAGACATCCTACAGAAAGGCCTCACTGAAACCAGTGACTGATGTCGAAACCATGGCCTTAAGCTTAATGCCAAAAATGCATTGTCATCCCATTTGGTAAAAACTCAGTTCCCACTAATTGCCACATCAGTGGGAGTCCACTGAACATTGAAGACATTATAAAAAGATGTGGGGATGCAGGTTGACAGCAACCTCTCCTTCGACCACCACATTGCCACTGTGTCAGAAAGTCCTTCTATGTGGCACATCTCATTACTAAGGGTTTTGCATCCAGGAAGAAAGAGGTCATCGTCTCTCTCTACTCTTCCCTCATTAGACCAGTCATTGAGTATAATACCCCATTTGGCATGTACCTCACTAGACACCTGCAATAGCTGGGGAGGCCACAGAAGTACCTCAAGAAGAGGATCCTAGGCATTAAACACATGTCCTATACAGACAGAGTCAAAAGACTCCAGCCATTCTCTGTCTCATATTGCCTACTTAGATACAGTCTCTGCTTGACTTACAAAGCCATGTCTGACCCAGCTCTGTTAGAAATGCTATGTCTAAAGAAATCCCAATCCCTCAGCACCACATGTTTCAGAGACCTCAACCTCATTACCACAGTCAACAGAACATGCTGGAGGGACAGGTTCCTCACCCAGGGACTGCCCATGCTCTGGAATAGACTTCCCATACGTGTCAAGCAGAGCACTTCGCTGTCCCTCTTCAAGAGAAGTCTTGATGAGTGGATGGGTAATAGAAAGTTCACCCCAGAGATTGCTCCAGTGGCTCTACGTGATAGAGGCACTGGAAACTAACGTCGGGTGGTACGATGTCAGGGCACTTCTATGGGCTAGGCTTGTAAAGGCTCCAGGGCCATTAGCCTAGTACACACCTCTGAACCTATCGGTGTAGCAGTTAATTGTGTTCTTATAACGGAAAATAGCATTTTAGTTTTATAAGCATTCAAGTTTTATACAAGTTCAAATGTTAATATAAATAAAACATTATTGTTCTGGTTATATTTTCTTATTTAATATTAATATATCAGTTTAAAATATAATTTTCTTTTATGAAAATAAAATTGTATTTTAGTTTTATACTTAGTGTTATTTAATGTTTTGTCTGTTTGCCAATTTGACTTTGAATGCTGTTATCCCACAATTCCATTTGAGTGATCTGGGTTACATAAATATGCATGCAAATTTTATGTTAACCAGCGTCCAGATTTTTGGCCAGTTGTACCTACTTTTCATTGGCATTTGTTCAGATTTTTGATTCCAAGTTGAGAGGTATGCAGGGTGCAGTTTTCTTCATTAAGATCCCTGCTTTCTTTGCTTACTATCACAGAAGCAGTAGTATTAATGCCGATGTCCTTCAAGGATGCATCTGCAGTCATAACATATGGGTTGTCCTGCCTCAGGCAGCCCTTCGGTCGGCTGGATTCCAAAGTCTGGGTCTGGCCTCGGCTGATGTTGCACTTTCCCCGACGTCAGAGCGTCTGGGGTATAAAAGCATCAGCCGACGCCATCTTCCTCAGTCTTTCTTGCCGCGTGGTGCCCGAAGCAGAAGCTGTTCGCAAGTGCCGGTCGGTCAGATCCAGAGATTTCAGCTACCGAAGACTTCGAAAAAAGCTAAGTACCCTGTTGGGGACTCTTTCTTGCCTCAGCCGATGTCAGACAAAGTAAATAATTGTTTAACTTGTGGGAAACAAATACCTCATAAGGATTTCCATTCTTACTGCCTTCCTTGCTTAGGCCCAGACCACGACGTATCGGCCTGTTTAGCCTGTGCCTCCTTCAACCGACGAACTCTTAGACGTCAGTCGGAGTTTGCAGAGGAATTTTTTGGAGCCGCATTTGCTTATAAAATGCCGTCGGAGACTCCGACTTCGCATATGGTCAAAAAACGCAAGGAAAAGGACCGACACTCGCGGCCCGCAGTTTCGGCTGAAACCACGGCTAGGCCTACCGCGAGTGTCTGTGTTTCGGCCGAAACCGAGTCCTCGGCATTTCCTTCTACCGAAACCATACTTCCGACCACCGAGGCCCGAGAGGCCCCGGCTGAGTCGGCTTCAGAACTACCTACCAAAGCTAGTGTTCAGGATTTGTCAGATACCTTACCTTTGGACATTGCTACCCCTGCACGTGGGGCTGCTAGGCCCCCAGCTTCTATGTCCATTAAGGCCTTTTCTAGGGCTAAAGCTGCCAAACTTTCAAAAGCTTTGCCTGCCAAATCTACACCCCAGAGGCCTACCTCTAGTTCACAGATCCTCAGCCTGGCTGAGGACCTTATCTCCTTAATTAGGGGTTCACAGCCTCACCCAGACAGGGCCTCCCATCCTCCTCCAGACAAAAGGCCCAGGACTGACCCATCTGACCCCCACTCCTCAGATGATTCCACGGATGGATCTGAGTTGTCAGACCACCAGGAAGGGGCTTACTCGCCTTATGAGGATTCAGATGCAGAGGAATCTATCCCTTCGGCCTCCCCTCCTGAAGAGTTTTCCTTTGGAGAGACTTTACACTCCATGAGAGAGCATTTTCAAAAGATTACGGACCTTTTTGCATTTACCTTAGGCCCTTAGCTATACCTCCTGTTTTAAATGTAATTGATGATGTGTACAATGATGTCAGTACAGCCCCTGATACTCTTCCTCCAGCCCCTGCCAAACCTGACAGATATTACAGGGTCCCGGATTCTCATTTCCATCTGTACAAAGCCCATTCTGCAGACCCAGAAGCTATTTCTCAGGGCCCTAAAGGGGTTGCAGCTGCTACTGCCAAAAATCCCCTACCCTCTGAAAGAGAGTCTAGAGCTTTAGAGAGATGGGGTAAAAAGGTGTATACTTATGCAACTCTTTCTGTCAGGGCATTAAACTGTCAATTCCATATGATACAGTACCAAGAGTATTTGTTAGATGAACTGAATAAGAAACTTTCTTCTCCTGAACCCCTAGACCGTAAATCTCTTCAGGATTTGGTACATAACTCTCAGCAGGTTAGTAATCATTTCTTAAAATGTGGCTATGATGCACTGGAGGCTTCATTTAGATCAGCTATGACTGGGGCAGTTATTCGTAGGCATGCCTGGCTGAAGGAGCAATCTTTGCCAGACCATGTCAAAGCTAAACTCCTTGATGCTCCAATGGAGAAACAAAATTTATTTGGCTCCCCTGCTCAGGAGATTCTAAAAAAGTTTGAAGAAAAAGCAAAATCTGTGCAAACAGTTAAAGATTTCCTGCAAGTTCAACCACCGAGATTCAGCAGAAACTGGCCTACAAAGAATTGGTCCTTTCCAGACTCGGACAGAGCCCAGAGAGGCAGGAACAGGCGCTCTAGAGGCAGAGGTCAATCGAAGGGCTCCTACAGAGGCCGTCAGTGGCAGCCTGCCAACCAAAGGAGTAGTGCAACAGCTACAACAACCACTACTACAGGACAGACTCAATGACTTGACTCTGATTCCGCTTACCAGGGATCAACTGGAAGCACCCTTGGGCGGAAAGCTGGCTTTATTCTCAAAAAACTGACATTATATTACAAAGGATACATGGGCATTGCAAATAATAGACAAAGGATACAGGTTTCACTTCCACACTTTGCCAAAAAGAAGCGGAATGCCAAATCTCCCACCAAATCAGAAGGCCGAGGCTTTAAAACAAATCAGCAATTTACTTCAGATGAAAGCCATAGAAAAGGTACCATCTTCAGAACAAGGCCAAGGATTTTACTCCAGACTATTCCTTGTACCAAGAAAAGAAAATCAATGGAGGCCTATTCTCGACCTGTCCGCACTCAACACTTATCTTATTGTGCCAAAATTCAAAATGCTGACACTACAGCAACTTCTTCCCATGTTGGGCAAGGAGTCTTGGCTGGTGACTCTAGATCTCAAGGAGGCATACCTGCACGTCCCTATCCGACCAAGTTGCAGAAGACACCTCAGATTTCTTGCAGGATCAGAGCATTATCAATTCTCAGCATTGCCCTTTGGCTTATCTACTGCGCCCAGAGTATTCATGAAATGCCTGGCATCAGTAGTTGCACATTGCAGACTACAGGGAATTCATATTTATCCATACCTGGACAACTGCCTAATACAAGCGGACAACAAGGAGAAATTGTTGAAGGACTTGGCCTATGCCATACACCTGTTACAGGCCTTGGGATACACAGTCAACATCCAAAAGTCAAGACTAGTGCCATCCCAAAGGATCACCTTTTTGGGTGCAGATCTGGACACAAACAACCAAATGGCCTTTCTCACAGAAGAAAAACAAAAACAACTTCCAGATTACTTCATGTTTTTGACAAGACAAACTCAGCTTACTGCAAGGAAAATCCTGCAGGCCCTGGGTTACATGGCATCCTGCATAATTCTAATCCCACATGCCAGACTGCATATGAGGAAATTACAATGGTACCTAAGGAGTGTATGGTCTCAACACAGTCACAGTTTAGAAACACTGATACCAATCATTCCATGCCTTCACAAGGAATTCCTATGGTGGGCTCAGGCCTGCCAGTCCAACAGAGGGTTGCCTTTCAACAAACCAAAAACAAGGCAGACCATCACCACAGACGCCTCGGACCGAGGATGGGGAGCACACATGGAGGACAAATGCATCCAAGGCCTATGGACTCAAGGGCAGCTAAGCATGCACATAAACCAAAAGGAAATGCTAGCAGTGAGGCATGCAATCGAGGCATTCAAACCCTTCCTCCAACAAGGACATCTGTTAATAAGGACGGACAACACCACGGTCATGTGGTACATAAACAAACAGGGAGGCACACATTCTTACCAGCTATGCCGCATGGCTATAAATCTGTGGGAACTATGCCTGAATCTCAATATCCATTTACAGGCCCAATTCGTGCCAGGGAAAGAAAATGCACTGGCGGACAGCCTAAGCAGAACTACTATGGATGCACACGAATGGATGCTGCACCCAGACATCTTCAAACTCATAACAAAGACATGGGGAATGCCAGAGATAGATCTGTTCGCCTCCCCACTCAACCATCAACTGAGGACATTCTGCTCAAGGACATACCACCCACGAGCTTGGAGGGTGGACTCTCTATCTTTCAGCTGGAAAGCCCTAGCAGTATATGCCTTCCCACCTCTCCCATTGATGCACAAGGTTCTACTGAAAATCAGGGAGGAACAGCCAAAAGTGATACTAATAGCTCCGGACTGGCCAAGACAACACTGGTATCCACTATTGAGAAGCATGTCTCAGACAAAATCATGGCCTCTCCCCCTATGGCCTCTTCTTCTGATGCAGAACAATTTCAAGACCATGCATCCCAACTTGAAAACATTGCAGCTAACTGCCTGGAAAATTCCTTAAATCCCAATCAAACTGCTTTATCTCAAAGGGTGAAGGACATTATCCTGGAGGCTCGCAGGCCCTCCACAAGGAAGACATACTCAGCTAAATGGAAGAGATTCCTCATTTGGAGCACATCAAAGGGCACGGATGTCACGGTGGCAAACCTTGCACATATCCTAGAATATTTAGCAGAATTGTTCCACAATGGCCTGTCCTATTCTTCCATTAAGATTCATGCTTCAGCAATTTCAGCAGAATACAATGTGGATCCACTTATCTTCTCACACCCTCTCCTCAGACAATTTCTGAGAGGGATCAAAAATGTTAAACCTCCAATAAGACCACCTCTACCTGCCTGGGATCTCAACTTTGTGCTGGAAAAACTGACACTACCTCCTTTTGAACCAGCAGCATCAGCAGATCTACAGTTTCTGTCTTGGAAAACTGCATTCCTTCTGGCAATCACTTCAGCAAGAAGAGTATCTGAGTTACAAGCATTAATGGCAGTGCAACCTTTTCTTATTTTCCACCAGGACAGACTGTCACTAAGTACCAAGCCTACTTTTATGCCAAAGGTGGTGTCTAGGGTATCCTTGAACCAAGCTATTCACTTGCCTACGTTCTTCCCTAATCCACAGAATAAAGGGGGAAAACTTTTGCACACCTTGGATATACACAGACAACTACGCTACTACTTGGACAGAACAAAAACTAGCAGAAAAACTGACCAACTTTTTGTAGCATATGCAACTGGGGTGCAAGGAAGAGCAATTTCCAAACAGACAATTTCAAAATGGATAGGAAATTGCATACGCTTTTGCTACTCCTTTCATGGAAAGACAGTTCCTGAAAATATCAGGCCTCACTCCACAAGGGCCACGGCCACCACTACAGCCTTCCTATGGGGAGTGGCTACCAAGGACATTTTAGAAGCTGCTACTTGGACCTCCGTGCATACATTTGCCAAGCATTACAATCTACCTTTATACTCTAGATCCAGAGCAGGGTTTGCAACTGCAGTCCTGCAGGGGAGCTTAACTACACCATCCTTTTCTTAGTACCTCCACCCCCAGATTAGCTATGGTATTCTACCCATATGTTATGACTGCAGATGCATCCTTGAAGGACATAGTACAGTTTTGTACCTACCATAAATGAAGATGTCCGATAGGTATGCATCTGCAGTCAGGATTACCCTCCCTCCTTCCCCTCTGTGGTATTCCTAGGGTGCTTACCCCTCTTTAGCTAGTTGGGGGAATCTATTATGGTGTATTTGTTTATTCATGTATATAATTTGCAAATGTTTGGAACTTTCAGCATTTATCCAAATTTAGCCTTCCTAGAGGGCACCTGGCATCTGGGGCAAGAAAAACTGAGGAAGATGATGTCGGCTGATGCTTTTATACCCCAGACGCTCTGACGTCGGGGAAAGTGCGACATCAGCCGAGGCCAGACCCAGACTTTGAAATCCGGCCGACCGAAGGGCTGCCTGAGGCAGGACAACCCATATGTTATGACTGCAGATGCACACCTATCGGACATCTACATTTATGGTAGGTACAGAACTGTACTTTTTCTCTTCCCAGACAGAGACTTGGAATCTTTCTGCTTCTGAGATCAGGGTATCAGACTTAAGGAGCCTTTCTGCAGTGGATATCTTTTGGGATTTCTTCCTTTTCTATCTTCTACTCAGCAGTAACTTTGTGTCGGTCTCAGTTTTGAACTCTGGGCAGCTAAGCCTCCTTCCAGCACATACAATGACCTCAGGCTTTTCCTAGGAGAATATGCCTATGACTTGTGCTCTGTTTTGCACAATTTGGATTTTTAATGCTGATACTCAATGTGGAAAAGTTGCCTTATTCACATCCTAAAAAAAATGCTTGTAATTGATGTTCTTCGTGTTTCACTGTTGCATTCATTACATTTGGGTAATTTGCTGGCAGGTTGCCCTCAGTCGGCCTGAATTCCAAAGTCTTAGGTCCTGCGTCGTTTGCTGTCTTCTCTTCCATGACGTCAGGTCGTCAGGTGTATAAAACATGCAGCCAACGCCATTTTCTTTAGTCTTTCTTGCCGCGCGGTGCCCAAAGCAGAAGCATTTCGCAAGTGCCAGTCGGCCGACTACTGAAATATTCGAGTTTGAGTTTCAGAACCGAAGTCTTCACTAAAGGTAAGTACCCCGTTGGGGAAACTTTTTTCTTGCTTTTCACAGAAAAAGTTAATAATTGTATTACTTGTGGGAAGCAAATACCTCATAAGGATTTCCATTTATACTGTATTCCTTGCCTAGGCCCTGATCACAACGTGCCTGGCTGTCAGTTTTGTGTTAAATTTAACCAACGAACTATTAAGCGTTGGTATATTTTTGCATCAAAATATTTTGGAAACAGATTTAACTACCCAGAAATGTCGTTGGATAGCAATCCGGCTACCGGAGTACATAAAAAACGCAAAGAAAAGGACAGAGAAAGGCAGTCAAGATCCAAAACCGACGAAGCTTCTCTAAAGCCAGTCGCCGGTACTCAGTGAGGCACTTTTGCAGCCCCTGATACCCACTACCTTCGGGTTGCAGGCTTCTACCGGCACCCATGTGGAGTCTGGCATGCCTCAAGATACTCAAGGTATTGGACCGACTGATGTAACTCCCTTGGATGGGTCTGGAGCCGCTGAGCAGGCACCGGCTTCTGAGGGTGTATTCAGATCTCAACATTTATATATCAAACCGACGACAGCTGCAAAACCAAAGACAAAAGCAACTTCTAAAACTAAAAAAACGACACATAAGCCACGTGCACAGGCCTCTATGCCTAAAAAAACAGATGATCAAAATGTCTGAAGAACTTATTACCTTGATCAAGTGTACCCATCCCCCTGCAGATAAGAGGCCTAGGCAAGACACTGATTATGAATCTTCAGACCAGGTTTCTATTTCTTCTGATTCCTCTTCTGATCAGGAATTATCTATACCTCCCTATGAGGATTCTGATGCTGAGGAGTCTGTTCCATCTGCATCTCCTCCTGAGGATTATTCATTTGGAGAAACCTTGCATACTTTGAGGGAGCATTTTCACTGGGAGAGTCAAGACTTCTCACAATCAAAAAAGAGGCTCAGGGATTTCCTTCTCCCTCAGCACAAGCCTTTAGCCATTCCTCCTGTTTTAGATATTGTGGATGATGTGTTTTCAGAGTCAAGCTTGACCCCTGACTCCTTACCTCCGGCTCCCAGTAAGCCTGACAGATATTACAGGGTCCCTGACTCACATAAATTTTTATTTAGAAACCCTGCTGCTGATCCTGAAACTATTTCACAAGGCCCAAAGGGAGTTAAGGCCTCAACAGCAAAAAATCCTACCCCCTCTGACAGAGATTCAAAGGCACTGGATAGATGGGGAAAAAGGTTTATACATCTGCAACCTTGGCAATCAGGGCCTTAAACTGTCAATTTCATATGCTTAAGTACGAACAACATGTTATGGGATTGTTGAAACAGAAAATTATGTTGATTTCAGAATGTGCAGAAAATAAAGAATTGCAGGAATTATTGCATGCAACTGAACAAGTTGGAAAGCATACTTTGCAATGTGGTTTTGATTCTTTAGAGGCCTCTTGCAGGGCCGCAGTTACTGGACCTGTGATTAGGAGGCATGCCTGGTTAAAGGAACAAAATTTGCCTGATCATGTTAAAGCTCAATTGCTAGAAGCACCTTTACAGCATGATTCTCTGTTTGGTATTAAGGCAGAAGAGGTTTTAAAGAAAATGGAAGACAAAGCTAAGTCTATGCAAACTGTTAAAGACTTCTTAAAAGTACAGTCACCAAGACTTAGTAGACACTGGCCTACAAAAAAATTGGTCCTTTCCTGTGTCAGACAGAGCTCAAAGGGGCAAATCCAGACACCCTAAGGGTTCCGGGTACCAGATGCAAGACTCATATAGGTCAAAGCAGTGGGGCGCATCCACCTCCAAATCTGGAGGAGATAAAGTGCAAACCTACAGAAAGCAATCCCAATGACTTCCCTCTGCCTACACCAAGCACTTCTATTTTGGCAGCACCCATAGGGGGAAAATTAGTACTTTTTGCTCAGAATTGGCAGTTAATAACCCAGGACAAATGGGTACTAAACATAGTATCACAGGGATACAGATTCCATTTCCACACACTGCCAATGACAAATGGTTGGCCAGATCTGCCAAAAAATCAATGGGCAGAGGCATAGAAACTGGTTACGTCCCTCATGGATACGGGGGCCATTCAGACAGTACCAGAACAGGAAAAAGGACAAGGTTTTTACTCAAGACTGTTCTTGGTACCCAGAAAGGACAAGGCCTGGAGGCCAGTAGTGGATTTATCGATTTTGAACACATACCTGGACATTCCAAAATTCAAAATGCTCACTTTGCAGCAGCTTCTGCCCATGCTGGGCAAGAATGCTTGGCTGGTGACTTTAGACTTAAGAGGCATACCTGCATGTCCCAATAAGACAGTCATGCAGAGAAGATACCTCAGATTCAAGGCTGGCTTAATGCATTACCAATTCTCTGCACTGCCCTTTGGCTTATCTACTGTGCCCAGGGTCTTTACAAAGTGCCTGGCACTAGTAATTGCATTTTGCAGACAAAGAAGTATAGAAATATATCCTTACTTGGACGACTGTCGCATTCAAGCAGAGAACAAGGACAATCTTCTATGACACCTGGCATTTGTGAAAAGGCTTCTAACATGCCTAGGGTACACAATAAACTAAAAGAAATCACAGTTGGTACCCTCTCAAAAGATAACATTCCTGGGTGCAAGCTTGAATACAACTGCCCTGATGGCTTATCTCGCTCCAGACAAACAAAGGCAAATGACTACTTACTTTAAACTGATGGCAACAAAATCCCAGTCTTCTGCAATACAAATTCTGCAGGCTCTGGGCTTCATGGCATCCTGCATCCTACTAATTCCATATGCAAAACTGCATATGAGGAAACTTCAATGGTACCTAAAAAGTTTATGGAGTCAACATTCACACAGTCTGGAAACAATGATTCCTCTCATTCCCTGCCTGCAACAGGAGTTTCTATGGTGGGCAAAGGCCTGTCACCAAAACATGGGACGGCCCTTCACTGTACCCCCTGCCAGCCAAACCTTAACAACAGACACATCAGATTATGCCTGGGGGCCCACATGGCAGGAAGATGCATTCAGGGCATATGGGCACCAAAACAAATGCATCTACATATCAACCAGAAGGAGATGCTAGCTGTTAAAAATGCCCTAACAGCCTTCATGGACTTCATCCAGGACAACTACTGATAAAAACTGACAACACCACAGTCATGTGGTATATAAACAAGGAAGGGGGCACACACTCATACCCCCTTTGCAGATTAGTCATGGCACTTTGGGACACAGCTTTGACCTACCAAATACATCTTAAAGCTCAATTCCTGCCAGGAAAACAAAACACTCTGGCAGATGATTTAAGCAGAAACCTTATGGATCCTCATGAGTGGAAACTAAATCCACAAGTCTTCAGCATGATAACAGAGCAATGGGGGAGCACAGACATAGATCTATTTGCCTCTCCTCAAAGTTATCAATTGAAAAGATTCTGCACAAGGACTTATCACAGACAAGCATGGAAAGTGGACGCCCTATCCTTCAGTTGGAAAAACCTATCAGTTTACGCCTTTCCTCCTCTGCCTCTTCAACCCAAGGTCCTCCTAAAAGTCAGACAGGAGAAGCCAAAGATAATATTAATTGCCCCAGGCTGGCCACGCCAATACTGGTACCCAGTCCTAAGGAACTTGTCTCAATACTCAGCTTGGACCTTGCCTCAAACCCCACAACTACTGTCCCAGCAAAACAATCCGATCCTGCACAATCAACTACAGACTCTGAACCTGACAGCATGGCTAATCAAGTAATCATACAAATGACACCTCTCAGTAAAGCTGTGATGGATGTCATTTTGGAAGCCAGAAGGCCTAGTACTAGAAAATCTTATGCTGACAAATGGAAGAGACCCTGTGCTTGGAATCAAGCACAAGGAATTGATACAGCAGAACCACATATTCCTCCGATATTACAATACTTAACTGAGATGCATGACAAAGGCCTAACTTTCTCATCAATCAAAATCCATGCCTCTGCCATTTCGGCTCATTACAGTACAGAGCCACCAATCTTTTCTCATCCTTTACTAAAGCAGTATCTTAGAGGAGCCAAAAATTTAAGGCCTCCTAGAAGATCACCATTACCTGCATGGGACCTCAATTATGTGTTGGAAAAGCTCACCCTGCGTCCTACCGCTGATATAAAGTTCTTATCATGGAAGACAGCTCTGCTACTAGTAATTACTTCAGCAAGAAGAGTTTCAGAGCTACAGGCTCTCATGGCTGTAGAGCCTTTTATCATATTTTACCCAGACAAGGGTGTCTCTGAGGACAAATCCTACTTTTATGCCTAAGTTGGTTTCCATTGTGGCTCTTAACCAAACAATTAATCTGCCAACTTTTTATCCAAATCCGCAGAACAAAGGGGAGAGAATTCTACATTCCTTGGACATACACAGACAGCTAAGATTCTACTTGAGCAGGACTAAAGCTCTAAGAAAAACTGAGCAATTACTAGTGTCATATGCTACAGGATCAGAAGGAAAGGCTATTTCAAAGCAGACAATTTTCAAAGTGGATAAGCCACTGCATCCGTTTCTGCTACTTACACCATGGTAAACCTGTGCCCAAGGGCATTAGGTCTCATTCCGCCAGAGCTGCAGCTACTTCAGCAGCTTTTCTCAGAGGAGTACCAACTAAAGACATTCTAGAGGCTGCTTCTTGGAGTTCTGTTCACACCTTTACAAAGCATTAGCATTTGCCTCTCTACTCTAAGTCCAGGGCAGGCTTTGCCACTGCAGTGCTGCAGGGCCTTATAGCCGCACCTAATGCTGTTTAGCTCCAGCCTCCCAACCATAGATTTGGGATTCTACCCAAATGTAATGACTGCAACAGTGAAACATGAAGAACATAGTACAGTTGTGTACACTTACCATAAATGTAAATGTTCAAGTGTATTCACTGTTGCAGTCCAGGTTAACCTCCCGCCATCCCACTTCCATTCTAAAGTTTATCTTTCCTTCTCTATCTTCTACAACCTATGTGGTGTATTTGCTTGTAGATGAAGGTAAAGTTTATATTGATGCATGCATATGTATTTATATATAATATTGGTACCTTTTTGGGGGCACCTGACATCGGGTGCAAGAAAAACTAAAGAAAATGGTGTCGGCTGCATGTTTTATACCCCTGATGACCTGACGTCATGGAAGAGAAGACAGCAACCGACGCAGGACTTAAGACTTTGGAATTCAGGCCGACTGAGGGCAACCTGCCAGCAGATTACCCAAATGTAATGACTGCAACAGTGAATACACTCGAACATCTACATTTATGGTAAGTGTACACAACTGTACTTTCCTGTGACCTTCAGATCATGAGCTGGGATTCACATCTTTTACCGTAAAAATAAAGAATGTCATCCCTGGGCACCTGGAGATGGAGGAAAGAGAAGTTTGAGATGTACCTGACTTCAGTCATGATAGAACCAACTGAAGGTGCTCAGTGGAGTGATTTGTAGAAGTCTGTTATGTGATTCTAGGCCACTGCTGGAGTAATAATGGAGACAGAAGCTGAATATTCGTCACAGCGTCACTCAAGTAAATCCATCATCTTGGGTCTTTTGTGTTGCAGGCTTCTTCTCAACTATTGAGGAGTTAACCTCATGGTGTAGGCTGTCCGTTTATGAAAAAACTACAATAAATTCACTCTTGCAGCCACTTCGGTGAGTGGGTTCTGGCATATCTGTACCACCTCTCAAACCACTCGGTCAGATGATGTAGTAGTAACTTGATTAAAGTGTAACTGCTTGGTAGTAACATGATTAAAGTGTAGCTATCTTTCTAAGTCTTTTGTATTAAGCACTTGGGCTTCAGACCAGTTGTTTTACATTAGGAAGGTTTGTGGCCTGCACTGTGGTGGCAGGACAGGTAGCTTACATCCTTCTAAGTTGGGAACTGCTGATTGAGGGCTCAGTGTCTGTTATTCTAAAAGTGTATTAGTTCTGGTTTAAGCACTTGGGCTTCAGGCCAGTTATTTTTCATTAAGAAGGTTTGTGGTCTGCACTCTTGTGGGAGGAGAGGCTGGACTCTGCCCTTCTGAGCTGGGAATTTCTGGTTAAAGGCTTATAGTGCCTGCATATTTGAACTGTTTCTTACTGAAGTTGGTACACATTGTTTGCTGTAGCATAGACTAGATCCAGGCCTGCTGAATCTAGTTTTGTTTGTATGCTTGTTGTTGTTTGCTTATTATTTCCCTGAAACGCTAATTCCACCTAAAACGCGGCTTTTCAGCGCTTCTGTGGATCCCTAGTGATATCTGCATTGCTTACTGTACTCATTTCCTTGTTTCACTTGAAAGAAAGTTGCTGTTTGTCGTTTTTGCATTTAAGTTACCTGTAACACATTGCATTTAAGTTGCGTGGCACTTGCTCACTAAAGCAGTTATATAAGTCAGCACTAAGAAATTAAAAGCACTACACCCTCACAAACTCCCCTTGAGTACCTTGTTCCCCATTGGCCCTTTTTTTCAATTATAAAGGAATTCCCAATACTATTCTAGCATGTCCAAAGGTCAGTTGTCAATCTCCTCTCCGGTCCAGCTGGTGAATCTGGGAATCTTGAGGCAATGTTACAACTGTCTCATGTACACAGACAACCCTCTCCTCCTCCCAACAAATTCCAACACATGTGAGAGATGCAACCATATAGCCAAACTGGAGGCTAAGCTATCTCAACTCAGTACTGGCGTAACCAGTCAGGAGGAGAAGGAAACCACACTCACTACAATTCCAATCTCACATAGACCTACCACGACAGCAAACCAAACACATAAACACACAAAAACATACTCAGAGGCTCTAAATAAAAATCTGCCTAAGCAGCAGAGACCTCCAAAGCAGACACCCAAGAAACCGCTACCCCAAAACAAAACACGTGCAACACATAGGTCACAAAGCCAGTGTGCCGAACAGTCACAGCCCTTAAGGCTAAGCAACACACCTGATACACTTAGGCACACTGACGTCCCGCTCACCAGGCTCAACAAGGAGAAGGTCACGGTGAACTGCCTGTCAGGCGCTAGGATCCGCCACATAACACAAGCACTCAGGTCACTCCAAGGCAAGTACAAATATGACTCGGTCATTGTCCATGCTGGTGTGAATGACCTGAGACGTACCTCCCTGGACTACATGAAAAGAGACATAGAGGAGCTCTCTGAGCATGTAGCCCAGGCCGGTATGACCCTGACCTTGAGTAGCATCTTACCCTCACCAAGAGTGATGCCACAATATGAAGACAAGATGATCAATTTCAACAATCGGCTTAAGTATTGGTGTCATTCAAAGGGGATCCAATGCCTGTCAGCCTGGGATGACATGCTCGACAAGCCATGATGCTTTGCTAGGGACGGCTTGCACCTGTCACCCCTGGGCTTTCGGATATTGGCAAAGGCTCTTGCTACCCCCATAGTGCCTTTTTTAGGCAAGGCTCAAAAGACAAACCTACCTCCATAGGTATCACAAGGGATAAGAAACTAAGAGTAATGCTACTCAATGCCAGAAGTCTAAACCTCAAGATGCACGCACTTGAAACTCTCCTTAGCATGGAGAACATCGATATCTGTGCAGTAACAGAAACCTGGTTCAAGGCTCCCGAGAGCACCCCAGCACTATCAGGTTATACCTCATACCATGCTTTTCGGCCCCAAAACTTGGACCGAACCACAACAGGAGGGGGAGTATCAATATTTGTCAAAGATACCCACACCTCCAGGTTGTTGGCACAGCACGAAGCATCAGAGACTATCCATGTGCAACTAACAGTGGGTAAAACTGCCTTCCAGTTTATAGCCTGCTACAAACCACCCACCCAAACCCAGGAACCCCACTCGGCCTTCCTGAGAACACTGGAAAATATGAAGTTCTCTCCAAACACCATTATATTGGACGACTTCAACTACCCAAACATAGACTGGGAGCATTACTCTAGCTCCAACACCCTAGCCCAAAGTTTCCTAGAATTTATAAACTCAAATGCTATGGAACAACTTGTTACCACTCCCACAAGAGGGGCAAACATACTGGACCTGATCATCACCAACATGGGGACTCTATGCTCCAGACCAGAAGTGTATCCCTCACTGGTAAGATCAGACCATAAACTAATCTCACTGGATAGTCACATCCCAACCCCACCCCCTGCCCAGGAAAACCACAGTGAAAAACTTCTCTAAAGCAAATTTCACACTCCTCAAAACCGAGGTGGAATCCTTCAAAGCCCCCGGGCCTGTGGAAAATACGGCCCAGACCGCAGAATCCTTTATAAACGCATTCTATGAACACCTTCAGGAATGCATGGATCATGCAGTCCCAAATAAAACCAAGACCCAATCCTCCAAAGGCAGACGTCCTGTCTGGTGGACCCCAGCCATAAACAAACTATACAATAGAAGGAGGAAGCTACTACATGACAGAGCAAAATCCCAAAAAGGGAAGGCATCTCTGATCAGTATTAGCAAAAAACTACTGGCACTCATAAAATCGTCTAAGGCCAGCCTAGAGATAAAAATTGCACAGGACACTAAGGATAATCACAAGGCTTTCTTTAGTTATGTTAGGAACCTGGGTGGGAATTCCCAGATATGCTCAGAATTAGTCCAAAATGACAAAAAATACACCGAACCCACAGACATTGCCAACATCCTAGATGACAGGTTCAGTGCAACCCCCCCCCCCCACCAAAAGGGCAAATATCTATCCCAGCAGAGTGCTGCCCCCCTGACATCTCAGATGCTCGGGTAAGTGCCGCCCTCTCCAAAGCAAAAAACACAGCATCAATGGGACCAGACAGTGTCCCGAGCTGCGTCCTACATGAACTCCAAGAAGAGCTAAACCCAAACATAAAACTACTGTTCAGTCTCAGCCTTACTACAGGATATGTACCCAAAGAGTGGCGTACAGCAACAGTGGTCCCTCTCCACAAAGGTGGTGCCTCAACAGATCCTGGAAACTATCGCCCCATAAGTCTGACTAGCTTGGTCTGCAAAGCTATGGAAAGGATCATCATGGACCTCATAAATAAAGATATTGGGGACCTACAGACACTGGATCCTACCCAGTTCAGCTTTGTTAAGGGCAGATCCTGCCTCTTAAACCTGGTCGATTTCTTTGAAACAGTCACCAAGGCCATTGACGAGGGAAGGTGGTCCACACAGCCTACCTGGACCTCGCAAAGCCTTCGATACAATACCCCACTCGGGCATTATAGATAAGCTCACCAGCTTAAATATAAACCCCTATGTCACTAGATGGGTTGCAAACTGGCTCAAGGACAGAACCCACATGGTTAGAATTGCTGGAGCCATGTCAGACTCCAAACCAGTTACAAGTGGCGTCCCACAAGACTCAGTCCTGGGACCTCTCTTGTTCGGTATATATTTCTCGGAGGTACAGGCCAACACGGAAGGACTGTGGCTGACCAAGTTCACAGATGACTGCAAACTGGGCGCCATAATCGACTCTCCAGCCAACACAAGCATCCTCCAAAAGGGCCTCATAGAAACAGACAACTGGTGCCAGAGCCATGGCCTCAAGCTAAACCAAAAGTGTATAGTCATCCCCTTTGGCAAAAACAAAGTGCCCACAAATTACCACATAGGTGGTAATCCATTAAGTACAGAAGAAGTAATTAGGGACCTGGGAACCCAAGTTGATAGCAATCTCTCATTTGACAACCACGTGGCCAAAGTGGTTAGAAAAACATTTTATGTAGCTCACCTAATCATGAAGGGATTCACATCTAGATCAGGGGAGGTCATCGTGCCTCTTTACTCATCCCTCATCTGGCCCATAATTGAGTACAATGCCCCTTTCGGGATGTCACTTACCAGACACCTGCAGCAACTGGAAAGACCCCAAAAGTACCTCACCAAGAGTATCAAAGGGCTCAAACAGATGCCATATGCTGCCCAGTTAAAGAAACTCCAGCTCTACTCAGTGGCATACCGCCTGCTCAGAGGCGATCTGTGCCTGACGTATAAAGCCATGTCCAACCCGGAATTAATGGACATGCTGCTCCTCAGAAAATCCAAATCCCATCGAGCTATGCGCTCGAGAGACTTGAACCTCAGCATTGAAATAAATAGGACATGCTGGAGGGACAGATTCATAACCCAGAGGCTCCCTTCACTCTGGAATAAAATCCCAGTCCAGGTTAGGCAGAGTCCCTCATTGACTCTCTTCAAGAGGAATCTTGATGAGTGGATGGGAGATCGTAGGTTTACCCCGGGTATCACTTCTGTGTCACTGTTAGACAGAGGCACAGTATACTAACCTCGAAAAAGGGCATAGCAAAATTAATTTAAAATGGGTGGCGAAAGCCAAACACACTCTGGCTAGGCTTATAATTGCCCTAGGGCAGATAGCCTAGTATGAACCTATGAACAACTGAGGCCTCTCATAGATCCCATCACTGTCTTACCCTAAAGCAGTTCAAATGTCTTGAGCTGCCCCAACTACTGCTACTTAATAAACTCTCAACAGCACACAAACTGTACTACCTGCCTGATAAAACCCCATCACTACAGCATCTAATTCAGCCCTACACAACCACCAAAACCTTATAAATGTCATCAAACACAAAAATGACGCCTGTAAATCTCTTTTTGCATGCACTATAGCCAGAATTTGGAATCAACTCCCAAATCACATTACTTCTACAACCTCTGCCTTCCAATTAAAAAAAAACTCCTCAAAAGCCACTATTCAAACTGGCTTTGCTCCTGTGTCTCCCCAGGTTAAACCACACCACTGCACTGTTGCATGAATTCATTTGCCAATGATCGTCTATTACTTCTTCTAGTTACCCAGGTGTATACCTGTTCTACCCCAAACATATGGGCTTTTCAGAATGAACTTCTAAGAAAACTTTTGTACTTTTTTTTTCTCAAATATTGTACTACTTTTAATCTTACAATGTACTGCATATAACCCTTACTACCAGAAATGGTTAAACTCTGACTATTACATGCTGAATTGAGTCTTGTAATGTACTTGTATATATTCCCGATATTCCGTCTAAAAGATAGAGTTTATGAACATACGTATGCTATTACAAATAAAAAAATGGAAAATGCATTAGCGAAGCATGTTAATGCAAACTTCGGACATAATTTTAAATTCACAGCAATTGATCAAGTCGTAATTGACATCAGAGGGGGACCAATAAATTTACTATTGGAAGAACATGAATTAACTTGGCAATGGTTAACTAATGCCTTTACAAAGCCAGGGTTGAATGAACACTGTAATATCGCATGTCTGTTAAAATTGAGAAGCCTACTTAGATAAAATTGATTAATTCAACGTTAAAAACTTCCAGTTATTTCAGAATAACATCTTGAAGATAATATTTACATATATATATATATATATAAAAAATATAAGTGACTAATTATTTACCATGAACTTTTTTAACTTTCTAACAGTACTAGCATACCATGTACCTTAAAAAATAGCCTTTTTTAGGAAATGAGACTATCATTTTTTAAGGATTTTTATTTTTATATTATATGGGATATATTATTACTTTTTTTCAAACCATTATTCCATTTTCCTTTTTTAATTATTTTTTTCATTATTAAAACGCCCTACACCTATGTCAGTTATGTGACCATAGATTTTACATATTTAGTACCCTAGTAGGACTGATCATAGTGATTCATATCAACATAATTAAGTTATCGGCACATACACACTTGTATTAGTTTATGTATATGTTGGTCGCTTTAACATACAATATATATATATATATATATATATATATACTTTTTTGTACATTTAATATATATTTTAGTTTGCAGCAATATATATGTAGACATATATATACAACATGCTTATTTTTCTACACATATATGTATATATACTGTTTAATATACTTTGTACTTTTTATTGTACCTGTAAGGTAACATTTAGTTGATTTTAACTTGTATTTATGCATTTATCAAGTTTCACTGTATTTAGAGGCTTTGATATTAATGAATATTTCTTTAATTCTAAGATTGACTTTAAGTAGGAAATGACGTTTTAGGTATAAATGATGTATTTTGAATTTTATTTGTGTCTGAAGAAGTTGCTCTACAAGGAGCGATGAAAAGCGCTTCACATTACTTTTATTAAATCCTTGGTTTTTTCGCTATACGTTGCTGGCTGGTTCTTCGGAGTTTTTTGGTTCCTTCATATTCCTGATAACAACAAGATGTTAATATCTGAATATTGCATGCTGAAATGTATTCTTAAATGTAAGCGAAATCCTCACTTTGTACTGTACTGTAGAGACCTGTGTCCAGTCAGACTTTCCCGGTTATCAAATGTAAAATAAAATAAATAAAAATGAGGACACTAATGATGAAAAAACTAAGAGTGCGTCATCCATGGTCCTTGACAGTATACCAGGTTACATAATTTTTAGTGTCAAATGTGGCCTTTCTGAACCCCTTCTTAAACTCTTTAATCCAAACCTCTCTACGGGTTACATCACTGAAGCCTGGAAAGCAACTATTGTAATGCCATTACACAAGGGTGGCCGTACCACAGATCATGATAACTATGGATCCATTAGTCTCACTAGCCTTAAATGTAAAGCTATGGACATTATCTCAGATTTCATTAATCTGGACATGGAAAATATCTCAACCCTGGATCCTCATCAATTTGGATTTATCAGAGGACTGTCTTGATTGTTTAACCTCTTTAATTTCTTTGAAAAAGTAATTGAAGCAGTGGATAGTGGTTATATCGTGCAGATGGCATATCCAGACTTAGCCAAGGCCTTTGACACTATTCCCCATGCAAGCATTATTGATAGACTTGTAAGTCTGAATATAAATCCTTATACTGTGTGATAGGTAGTTAAGTGGTTGTCTGACAGAACCCCTGTGGTTAAGCAGGTGCCACTTCAGAAAGTAAAACAGTTACCAGGGGTGCACTACAGAGCCTAGTTTGGGCCCCCTCCTATTTGCCATATATTTGTCAGACCTTCAGGCCAGCATTTCTGCCTATAGTAAGTTTGCAGGTGACTGTAAATTGGGTATTGTCATTTGATGTTCAACTCACTCTAAATTGTTCCAACACTGCTAAGACCTAGTTAACAGTTGGTGCAAGGACCATGGTTTCAAATTAACTGTAAAAAAAAAAAAAAAAAAAAAAAAAAAAAGCCTAGTTCAGTTTGGTAAGCAAAACAGTTTCATTTACTATATATCGGAAATGCACCTCTCCAGCCACTGTTGTAAGAAATCTGGGTACTGTTGTTAATAATTCCTTATCATTTGACCATCATGTCTCCACAGTAATTTGGAAAGCCTTTTATCTGGCCCATCTAATTTCCAAAGGCATCTCTACTAGATCCAGATAAGTTTTTATTCCCCTTTACTGATATCTTATCAGACCCATTATTGCATATAACGCATTTTGACATTTATTTATGTAAGTGTATCACACAGCTTGAGAGACCTCAGAAATTCATAACTAAAAAGATCAGTGGCCTCAAAACTCTTAGTTATCAGTTGAGACTGGCAGGCCTTTCTCTGTACTCAGTCTCTTACAGTCTCCAGACTCCTCCATGGAGATATGTGTCTAGCCTCTCGTGCCATGAAAGATCCAACCGTATGATCCAACCGTATTTGATCTCCTGTTCTTTTGCAGAAGTAATGGTACATCAGATACTTGTTTGAAGGAACTAAACTTTCATCAGCAGATAAATAAGAAGCACTGGTGTGATACATTCATATCCTAATGCATTCCTCACTTCTGGAACAAACTTCCACTACACTTCAAACAGAGTAGCACCATTGCCACCTTCAAGGTAAACTTTTGTTATTGGATAAACAACCTCAAATTCTCTCTCACAGCCTATCTTGTCTTGCTCTCCTTGAGGCTAAAGGGAACTTTTGACTAAGCTTGAAATGATTTGCAGACTGGATTGCATAGTACTTACTATGAATCTATGAACCTACACCCATAGGAGTACGATACATAGCTGTAGACTGGTGACTGGAGGAGGGCAGACTACCAGTTAATAAGTGGGTTGGCATAGGTATAAAAACAATTCCGATTTGGACAGGGCTATAAAGAAATACAGTACATATTAGATGTAACTTTAGCAAAAATGGGAAGGTTAACCATTGTAGATTTAAAAGGGAGAGAACAAGTATATAGATTCATAACGTTATATGCTTATACTAATGTAAAGAAAGGGAAAGCTTATTTCATCAGATTTTAGACTATGTAGTGATAAATATGAATATTATAATAACTGGAAACTTTAGTTGTTATTTAAGAGGCAAGCATAAAAAAAGAAAGGAAATGATGTTAAAAAATGTTAGAAGTTATAAGATGTGGTGCATTAAAACTTTGGGACACAAATTTATGGACTTACAAAAGAAGTATGTTTAGAACTGAAATAGATTATTTTATAGTATCGGAAGGTATATAGGTGAAACCAGATTTTCTGATCATATTGCAGTATGACTGCGGTGGTGGTGCTGCGGTAGCGTTGTCGCCTCACAGTATGACGTTGTCCTGTTCGATTCTCAGCTAAAGCATCTTCTGTGTTGAGACATGCGTGAATGGGCATACCTTCGTTGAAGGTTTTGCGTCAGAGCTGGTAACTCGGTACATAAAAATCTACTACCAATCATTAGTGGACCGGAGTTCCACTGTGACGACCCCTAACCGGGAAAAGCCGAAAGATACAACAGCTCTTAAAGCAAAAAAAAGAAATGTTTATTTTATCAGAATTATTTAGTTGTTAGTATCTTACTAAGCTTATTAAACTCTTTAATGTGCAATAAGGTTTTCTGTACATCCACCCACCTATCTCCATCAGCTCATATTAAGAGGAGAAAGAACAACATTATGAGTATGGATTAGAGTGATCTAAGACCCCAAAATGGTCACCGTTAAGGGCATGGTGCTTTCCATCTGAAATCCCTAAGCCAGATGGAATACTTTGGAAAGTGAAAGAGAGGGGATACGTTGGATAGACAGAGCAATAAATCAAACTCCAGCTGCATTTGAATGTGCTTTCTGCAGAAAATGCCAGCTCAATATATATGTGTGTGTGTGTGTGTGTGTGTGTGTGTGTGGTGTCTACTGACGGCCCTCCCCTTCTAAACAAAAAATGCACATCTGGAGCCCCTGTGCTTTTTAATTATTATTTTTTAGGAATGAACTATGATTCTTGCGTTTCTTACAGTGATGTGCCAACTATGGATTCTTACTTCTCCTCAGCAGCTCCACAGGGCAGAGAAGGACAAAGTGTCTTATCTCCTCCTTTCAGGGTACTGCCCCCTGCCTCACATTGCAGTAACAAATTCAGTGCCATCAGTTACCTGACAGGTAAAAGACTTAAGTTTGGAGACCAGTTGAGGAGTCCCTATAACAAGCAGGAGTGCCATCAGGACTGTGTCAGGGATGGTTTGTTTAACAAATACCACCACCATTATCATCAATTGTCATCATCACTAGCACCAGTTGCAGCAGCTCGTATACATAGGTTCATAGGTTCATACTAGGCTATCTGCCCTAGGGCATTTATAAACCTAGCCAGAGTGTGTTTGGCTTTCGCCACCCATTTTAAATTAATTTTGCTATGCCCTTTTTTGAGGTTAGTATACTGTGCCTCTGTCTAACAGTGACACAGAAGTGATACCCGGGGTAAACCTACGATCTCCCATCCACTCATCAAGATTCCTCTTGAAGAGAGTCAATGAGGGCTCTGCCTAACCTGGACTGGGATTTTATTCCAGAGTGAAGGGAGCCTCTGGGTTATGAATCTGTCCCTCCAGCATGTCCTATTTATTTCAGTGCTGAGGTTCAAGTCTGTCGAGCACGTAGCTCAATGGGATTTGGATTTTCTGAGGTGCAGCATGTCCATTAATTCCGGGTTGGACATGGCTTTATACATCAGGCACAGATTGCCTCTGAGCAGGCGGTATGCCACTGAGTAGAGCTGGAGTTTCTTTAACCAGGCAGCATATGGCATCTGTATGAGCCCTTTGATCCTCTTGGTGAGGTACTTTTGGGGTCTTTCCAGTTGCTGCAGGTGTCTGGTAAGGTACATCCCAAAAGGGGCATTGTACTCAATTATGGGCTGATGAGAGATGAGTAAAGAGGCACGATGACCTCCCCAGATCTAGATGTGAATCCCTTCATGATTAGGTGGGCTATATAAAATGTTTTTCTAACCACTTTGGCCACGTGGTTGTCAAATGAGAGATTGCTATCAACTTGGGTCCCCAGGTCCCTAATTACTTCTTCTGTACTTAATGGATTACCACCTATGTGGTAATTTGTGGGCACTTTGTTTTTGCCAAAGGGGATGACTATACACTTTTTGGCGTTTAGCTCGAGGCCATGGCTCTGGCACCAGTTGTCTGTTTCTATGAGGCCCTTTTGGAGGATGCTTGTGTCGGCTGGAGAGTTGATTATGGAGCCCAGTTTGCAGTCATCTGCGAACTTGGTCAGCCACAGTCCTTCCGTGTTGGCCTGTACCTCCGAGAAATATACACCGAACAAGAGAGGTCCCAGGACTGAGCCTTGTGGGACGCCACTTGTAACTGGTTTGGAGTCTGACATGGCTCCAGTAATTCTAACCATGTGGGTTCTGTCCTTGAGCCAGTTTGCAACCCATCTAGTGACATAAAGGTTTATATTTAAGCTGGTGAGCTTATCTATAATGCCCGAGTGGGGTATTGTATCGATGGCTTTTGCGAGGTCCAGGTAGACTGTGTGGACCACCTTCCCCTCATCAATGGCCTTGGTGACTGTTTCAAAGAAATCAACCAGGTTTAAGAGGCAGGATCTGCCCTTAACAAAGCTGAACTGGGTAGGATCCAGTGTCTGTAGGTCCCCAATATATTTATTTATGAGGTCCATGATGATCCTTTCCATAGCTTTGCAGAACAAGCTAGTCAGGCTTATGGGGCGATAGTTTCCAGGATCTGTTGAGGCACCACCTTTGTGGAGAGGGACCACTGTTGCTCTACGCCACTCTTTGGGTACATATCCTGTAGTAAGGCTAAGACTGAACAGTAGTTTTATGTTTGGGTTTAGCTCTTCTTGGAGTTCATGTAGGACGCAGCCCGGGACACCGTCTGGTCCCATTGATGCTGTGTTTTTTGCTGTGGAGAGGGCAGCTCTTACCTGAGCATCTGAGATAAGCACACTGCTGAGATAGATATTTGCCCTTTTGGTGGGGAGGGGGGGGGGGAGTTTGCGCTGAACCTGTCAGCTAGGATGTTGGCAATGTCTGTGGGTTCGGTGTATTTTTTGTCATTTTGGACTAATTCTGGGCATATCTGGGAATTCCCACCCAGGTTCCTAACATAACTAAGAAAGTCTTGTGATTACCCTTAGTGTCCTGTGCAATTTTTCTCTCAAAGCTGGCCTTAGATGATTTTATGAGTGCCCGTAGTTTTTTGTTAATACTGATCAGAGATGCCTTCCCTTTTTGGGATTTTGCTCTATCATGTAGTAGCTTCCTCCTTCTATTGTATAGTTTGTTTATGGCTGGGGTCCACCAGACAGGACTTCTGCCTTTGGAGTATTGGGTCTTGGTTTTATTTGGGATTGCATGATCCATGCATTCCTGAAGGTGTTCTTAGAATGCTTTTATAAAGGATTCTGCGGTCTGAGCCTTATTTTCGACATGCCTGGGGGCTTTGAAGGATTCCACCTCGGTTTTGAGGAGTGTGAAATTTGCTTTAGAGAAGTTTTTCACTGTGGTTTTCAGGGCAGGGGGTGGAGTCGGGATGTGAATATCCAGTGAGATTAGTTTATGGTCTGATCTTACCAGTGAGGGATACACTTCTGGTCTGGAGCATAGAGTACCCATGTTGGTGATGATCAGGTCCAGTATGTTTTCCCCTCTTGTGGGAGTGGTAACAAGTTGTTCCATAGCATTTGAGTTTATAAATTCTAGGAACCTTTGGGCTAGGGTGTTGGAGCTAGAGTAATGCTCCCAGTCTATGTTTGGGTAGTTGAAGTCACCCAATATAATGGTGTTTGGAGAGACCTTCATATTTTCCAGTGTTCTCAGGAAGGCCGGGTGGGGTTCCTGGGTTTGGGAGGGTGGTCTGTAGCAGGCTATAAACTGGAAGGCAGTTTTACCCACTGTTAGTTGCACATGGATAGTCTCTGATGCTTTGTGCTGCACCACCAACCTGGAGGTGTGGATATCTTTGACAAATATTGATACTCCCCCTCCTTTTGTGGTTTGGTCCAAGTTTTGGGGCCGAAAAGCATGGTATGAGGTATAAACTGGTAGTGCTGGGGTGCTCTCGGGAGCCTTGATCCAGGTTTCTGTTACTGCACAGATATCAGTGTTCTCCATGCTAAGGAGAGTTTCGAGTGCATGCATCTTGAGGTTTAGACTCTGGCGTTGAGTAGCATTACTCTTAGTTTCTTATGCCTTGTGATACCTATGGAGGTGGGTTTGTCTTTTGAGCCTTGCCTAAAAAAGGCACTATGGGGGTAGCAAGAGTCTTTGCCAATATCCGAAAGCCCAGGGGTGACAGGTGCAAGCCGTCCCTAGTGAAGCATTGTGGCTTCTCGAGCATGTCATCCCAGGCTGACAGGCATTGGATCCCCTTTGAATGACACCAATACTTAAGCCAATTGTTGAAATTGATCATCTTGTCTTCATATTGTGGCATCATTCTTGGTGAGGGTAAGATACTACTCAAGGTCAGGGTCATACTGGCCTGAGCTACATGCTCAGAGAGCTCCTCTATGTCTCTTTTCATGTAGTCCAGGGAGGTACATCTCAGGTCATTCACACCAGCATGGACAATGACCGAGTCATATTTGTACTTGCCTTGGAGTGACCTGAGTGCTTGTGTTATGTGGCGGATCCTAGCGCCTGATGGGCAGCTCACCGTGACCTTCTCCTTGTTTAGCCTGGTGAGCGGGACGTCAGTGTGCCTGACGATAGTCACCTATTACAAGTGTATCAGCTGTGTTGTTTAGCCTTAAGGGCTGTGACTGTTCGGCACACTGGCTTTGTGAGCTATGTGTTGCACGTGTTTTGTTTTTGGGGTAGCGGTTGCTTGGGTGTCTGCTTTGGAGGTCTCTGCTGCTTAGGCATATTTTTATTTAGAGCCTCCGAGTATGTTTTTGTGTGTTTGTGTTTGGTTTGCTGTCGTGGTAGGTCTATGTGAGACTGGAATTGTAGTGAATGTGGTTTCCTTCTCCTCCTGACTGGTTTCGCCATTACTGAGTTGAAAGAGCTTAGCCTCCAGTATGGCTATATAGTTGCATCTCTCACATGTGTTGGAATTTGTTGGGAGGAGGAGTGGGTTGTCTGTGTACATGAGGCAGTTGTAACATTGCCTCAAGATTCCCAGATTCACCAGCTGGACCAGAGAGGAGATTGACAACTAACCTTTGGACATGCTAGAATAGTATTGGGAATTCCTTTATAATTGAAAAAAAAAGGGCCAGTGGGGAACAAGGTACTCAAGGGGAGTTTGTGAGGGTGTAGTGCTTTTCATTTTTTATTGCTGAATTATATAATTGCTTTAGTGAGCAAGTGCCAGGTATCTTAAATGCAATGTGTTACAAGTAACTTAAATGCAAAAACAACAAACAGTAACTTTCTTTCAAGTGAAACAAGGAAATAAGTACAGTAAGCAATGCAGATATCACTAGGGATCCACAGAAGCGCTGAAAAGCCGCGTTTTAGGTGGAATTAGCATTTCAGGGAAATAACAAGCAAACAAACAACAAGCATACAAACAAAGCTAGATTCAGCAGGCCTGGATCTAGTCTATGCTACAGCAAACAAGGTGTACCAATTTCAGTAAGAAGCAGTTCACATATGCAGGCACTGTAAGCCTTTAACCAGAAATTCCCAGCTCAGAAGGGCAGAGTCCAGCCTCTCCTCCCACAAGAGTGCAGACCACGAACCCTTTTAATGTAAAATAACTGGCCTGAAGCCCAAGTGCTTAAACCAGAATTAATACACTTTTAGAATAACAGACACTGAGCCCTCAATCAGCAGTTCCAAACTTAGAAGGATGTAAGCTACCTGTTCTGTCACTACAGTGCAGACCACAAACCTTCTTAATGTAAACAACTGACCTGAAGCCCAAGTGCTTAAACCAGAATTAATATAATTTTAGAATAACAGACACCGAGCCCTCAATCAGCAGTTCCCAACTTAGAAGGATGTAAGCTACCTGTTCTGCCACCACAGTGCAGGCCACAAACCTTCCTAATGTAAAACAACTGGTCTGAAGCCCAAGTGCTTGATCCAAAAGACATAGAATGATAGCTACACTTTAATCAAGTTACTACCAAGCAGTAATAAATACAATTGAGTACTTTAAAGAATGCCTTGATTAGTGCTCAAGTTATACACACAAAGCTAGATTCAGCAGGCCTGGATCTAGTCTATGCTACAGCAAACAAGGTGTACCAATTTCAGTAAGAAGCAGTTTAAATATGCAGGCACTATAAGCCTTTAACCAGAAATTCCCAGCTCAGAAGGGCAGAGTCCAGCCTCTCCTCCCACAAGAGTGCAGACCATGAACCCTTTTAATGTATAATAACTGGCCTGAAGCCCAAGTGCTTAAACCAGAATTAATACAATTTTAGAATAACAGACACTGAGCCCTCAATCAGCAGTTCCCAACTTAGAAGGATGTAAGTTACCTGTTCTGCCACTACAGTGCAGACCACAAACCTTAATGTAAAACAACTGGTCTGAAGCCCAAGTGCTTAAACTAAAAGGCTTAGAATGAGTTACCCCAAGCAGTAATAAATACAATTGAGTACTTTTAAGATGATGCAAAGGCAAAATAAAGTAGGAAGAAACACAAATACAGTAAAATCAGATACATTTTTTTTGAGTGAGCAAATGAGATGGGCCCAGGAGTTACAGGACAGAAACAAGTGCAAATGCAGGCCTTCAAATCAGAAAGTTGAGAGAGATGGAAGACCGCCCAAACGGCCAATAACTACAAATTCTGGGCCAGAACCACTCCTTATGTGGTAGACAGGTTACCTAGTGCTTACCAGTCCCACTGATAAGCTAGAAGGCTTCCCTCCAACACAGAAAGGTTTGGGAGGCTCAGAAGCTTACAAATAGTCCTGGATACAGCAAATCTGTATCTAGAACACTAATTACAGGAAAGGTAGGAAACAGGCTTACAATTTTTTTTCCCAGAAAAGTAGCAAAAACAGTAGTAAAAAAATTCACATGCAGTGCAAGCTGGCACACTTGAGTATGTAGCAATATTAGTCCACACACAGTTTGAAAAAATGTAATTAAATTAAAAAAGACTAAAAGCAAATGCAGAAAGGGTTCATTAGGTAGAATGCGGTAAAGAGATGGGACTGGGGGAGTGTCCTAGATCAAATCTACAGTGGGGTGGGCACTGCAAAAGCCACCAAATTTAAACTACAACCAAGAACAGGGAGGGGTGGGGAAAAGTAAGTTTCAACAGAGATGTGAGGAATCAGAGTGCAAATTATAAAACCAAAAAAATATATACTGATCTCTGTATATTTGCAGAACACTAAGACAACAGATATCTAAGCAACATTTTAGCTCTATAATACAGAATAATATACTCAGCTCTATGTATTTGCAGATAGTCTTGTAAGGCTGTCTCTCAACACACAGGTTCCACTTTAAATGCAGACTGCTGCTATTAACAGGTCAAATTAAGGGAACCTAACACAAGCTATAGAAACCAAAATGAGGGGGTGGGGAATGCAGTTTCAACAGAGATGTGAGGAATCAGAGTGCAAATTATAAAACCAAAAAAATATATACTGATCTCTGTATATTTGCAGAACAGTAAGACAACAGATATCTAAGCAACATTTTAGCTCTATAATACAGAATAATACAGAAAAATATACTCAGCTCTATATATTTGCAGATAGTCTTATAAGGCTGTCTCTCAACACACAGGTTCCACTTTAAATGCAGACTGCTGCTATTAACAGGTCAAATTAAGGGAACCTAACACAAGCTATAGAAACCAAAATGAGGGGGGTTGGGGAATACAGTTTCAACAGAGATGTGAGGAATCAGAGTGCAAATTATAAAACCAAAAAAATATATACTGATCTCTGTATATTTGCAGAACAGTAAGACAACATATATCTAAGCAACAATGTAGCTCTATAATACAGAATAATACAGAAAAATATACTCAGCTCTATATATTTGCAGATAGTCTTGTAAGGCTGTCTCTCAACATACAGGTTCCACTTTTGCAATGGCATCCTTGTAAGGAAAGTGCATAGAGCAGCAAGGTACCAGCAGCAGGCAACCACAATGGAGGCGCTGTCATCAGCTACGGTAAGGCGCAGCAGTAGAAACTTTGTCTTGTATTTTTGGTCTGCTGTTCATAAAACTTTTGTCCCCCTCCCCCAGCAGATCCATTGAAGTTTGCATTCAATAAATAAGTCACTCTTATCAAGTCTCACTTTAACCTGGCACTTCAGAACGTATTGGCTTATCGTTTTAATCTTAAAATGTTAAAACATTGAAGCAAAAACAAGTTTTTATTATATATATATATTACAAGTTCATTCTTGTTTCAGTATTTTAACATTTTAAGATTCAGTAAGCCGAGATATTCCAAAGTGCTTGGAGGAGCCAGAAGTGTTGTTGTTCTCTGTTGTCATGGCTACAGCAGAAATTCATGCCTTGCTGAAAATATGGCCTGTTAAAGAGGAGTCCAGTTAAATTGAGACCAGATAAGATGGAGTCCACTGTAAGTAGAGTTCAGTAGAAAAAACAATAGAAATAAAATAAACCTGTCTTTTCTGGAGAACATATAAGTTATCATTCAGAGAAAAGACTTATTCGATAAATTCAGTACTGGTGGGAAAAATAGCATACATAGCAAGTGTATTCAAGTTGTCAACAGTATTTGAAAAGGAATTCTTGCAGATAAGCTTTTCATTTGTATGGGTTCTAGATTAAACCCAGTT
This sequence comes from Protopterus annectens, assembly GCF_019279795.1. Taxonomy (NCBI): domain Eukaryota; kingdom Metazoa; phylum Chordata; order Ceratodontiformes; family Protopteridae; genus Protopterus; species Protopterus annectens. The sequence continues at coordinate 593,677,906 of NC_056727.1, read as the reverse complement.
AAAAGAAGAGTTTTGTATGTAAATAAAGAAGGAGGAGATTTAGGGTTAATTAACTCAGTGGTATAGCCTGCTTTATTAAATTTGTACTAAGTGTTAAAGTGGATAAATGAAAAAGATGAGAGATTAGTAGTAAAATTGCATAAATATAAGTATGATAAATTTTGGTTTGATAAAAAAGAGAGAGTACATACATGAAGAAATGAAATGTTACTAAGAAAAAATATTTTTTGTGTAAAATAAAAATTGATGATATAGAAAAAGATAGGAAAATATGGTTTAAAATGTAATGGTAAAACATTACTATGTAAAACCATGGGAAAATCTAACAGATATAAAAATTAAAGCTATAAAAATAAGCAAATGGTGTAATCAGAAAGTAGAATCCCAAGATTTTTTGTGGAGACTGGTAATAGATAAATTGCCAGTAAAAGGAAATATGCCATATAAAAAGAAAGTGATAGGATATGTTTATATTATCAAGAAGAAAAAACTACGGAACATGTGTTTTTAAATGTAAAAGAGTAAGCAGTGTCTTTTGGCTTTTCCCAGTTAGGGGTTGCCACAGTGCATCACCAGTCCGCAGATTGATTGGCTGTGTTGTTGTTATGGTGTCAAGTTGCCAGCCCGACTCCCAACCTTCACAAAAGGCACATGCACCTAACTGCATGTCTTTTAAAATTCACTCAGCCGCAGGGAGGACATGCAGTCTCCTCACAGAAGCCACTTCAGCCGAGAATCGAACCAGAGAACTTCTTGCTGTCAGGTGACAACGCTAACCACTGCACCACTGTGGCTGACTATGAAGTGTAAAAGACTAAAAAAGTTATTATGGGGAAAACTAAAGAAGATTTTTTTAAAGATGTAAAAGAAGTAGGTAAAGTAAACATGGATATGATTAAATATAGATATTGTAAGAATAGAAGTAAAAAATATGTTAAGAGATAAAAAGTTATTTTATGTTATCTGGGTTATATGGAATGAAAGAATAAATTAACTTTTGTTTAATGGTAAATTGATTTTAGCAACAGTATTACGTAAAATCAGATGGTGGTTCTGGAAAAAGGAGTGTGGGTTTAATAGGGATGAAACTTTAGTATGATTGTAAAGGAAATTACGAATAATATGTGCATATATATGGAAATATGTAAATATTTTGTAAGAGTTATTTTTGTATAGAAACAAAGGATCCCTGCTCTTTTTTTATAGGTTGTGCCACCTGAGCTATCACAAACTCAAGCAGATGAGACTTCAGTTTAAACATTTCATCCGAAGGATGGCACGCTCAGTCCCCTTTCAAGGAGGGTGTACATTGAGGAGTCTTTGGAGCATGATTATTGGAATATGGGCAAAAGTACTGGGGGCATGGAGAATAGTAAAGGCTGGGACTCAAAAACAGCTGTTGGGTGTCTATCTGCAGTTGTCATCATTGTTTTTATCATTAAATTTTATGGCTAACATTCTGACTAGAAAAGAAACATAAGGTCAGTGTAATTGTTAAATATTTTCTCTGTGGTTTCTCAGCATTTTAATGTGAATGTGTTTTCTTTTCTTTTCTTTGTAGTTATAAAGAATATTCTTACCTACAACAAAGACTTTCCATTCGATGTTCAGCCTGTTCCTCCCAGGTAAACTTCATCTCTGTAGTCTAATACTTCTCTTTATGTTTGGTACATGAAACAAGATAGCTTCTAAATATACAGACAGCACAACACAGATAAGCATGCATTAGATTGCCTTTGCTTATGTGCAAGACATATCTAAGGCACATCATCAGTGGCTGAGAGGCATTAGCCATAGTGTTTGTGTCAGGTACATCTTATGAAATTCGCCAGGGTTGCTTATAGTGGTTATGAAATGGATACTTCTCTGTGTAAAATTAAAGTTGACAGGAACATATTTAAAATAACAGCATATGTTATTTTACATGATGTTGAGAGTCAGGGTTCAGTATCAAGCTGTGGTAAATGAAGATCCTTGAGTAGCTGGGGAGTTGACATCCAGCACAATAGCATGGAATTATGGCAGGCATCTTACATGCATTTATGGGAATACTTGTATTACATGCCAACAAAGCAGGTCTGTGCTCCAGAGGAGAAAATACATAGAGAGTTATCTGTTCTTTATTTGACACATTTACCTGGTTGCTTCATACTGATGTCAGACCTCTGCAACCCCTCTGTCTGAACTAGAATGGGGAGGGTGTGGTAGTTTCAATGAGACATTGTCAAGGGTCTTGGATGAAGAGACAGTGGTGTGCTATAGGATTCTAATATATGAATCCAGACTCCACTTCCTAACTAAAGAAAGTCAAAAATAAAGAAATAAAACAGAAGCATGTATCAGGGGATGTGCTTCTAAACATCGAAGTACACAGCTCTCAAACAGCTAATGATCAGTCCCAAAAAATCGAAAGCCAAAACAGTGAAAAACCACCCCCTGCTAATTATTTATACCGGCTCCGAAATCTCGCTGCAGTGGGGAGAGGGCAATTTCCCCGATCTTGCACAGACTTAACACTGGCAGAACCAATCAAATGAGTTTCAGTCACTTCTGCAGGTGTTAAACACATTCAGGATTACAAATGCTCGATTTATAGAGTGTTCCTTTATCAGAATTGCATTGTTGCATTCTTGAAAACTGTATTAATTCAAACTAAAACTAGGAAGACAAAACACAAACAAGTAGCAGAGGGGGTAAAACAGCTCAAACTATTCTTTACAGTTTGGCAAATTGAAGTTTATGTATGCTTTTTATCACTGCTATGAGTTTCTGTAAAGCTTGCTTTATCTTACAGTGTACAGCCAGTGAGAGTGAAGGTCCTTAAGTGAAAGCACTTTGTGGAGTAATAGATACCAGTTTTGGGTTTTGTGTAATTTTGTCACCCTCACTCATCTCTGTTGAAGTACTGACTTTTCCTATTTGTTTTTGTATGTTTTGTTCCACTGCTTCTTAGGCACTGAAATGTTTGGTAAGACTGAGGGCTTATTTGAGATTAGTTCCTCAAAATCATCACCTTCACGCAAAGAAAGATTTGTAACTATTTTTGGTTACATTTCTTTGTGTATTGGTAAGATAATGAGATTTTTGTTCAGTTTTGCACAAAACATTTGGACAGCTGTCTCCTGGATGGAAAAATGTGTATTTTTGACAAGAATGTATCATTTCTGCTTATTTTGTATTTGAGGGTGTTGATGAAGATTAGGTTCCATCATGTTTGTATCATATCTATGGTGTCAATATAATTAGTCTTGATTTGGGGAGCCTGCAAAGAAGAGAAGGCAGTGATCAGTCAGTGTCGGCTTACCTTTGCCAGAGGAATGTTTTACATACATCTTGCTGCTTGATTTCCACATGACATATGGTTGCGAGCAACAAGCACAGCACAAGAATGTCCTGCACAGAAGTGCGAGCACTCATCCTGATTACCTGGGCTGTATATTATAGACTGCAAAGCTGCTGCCACTTGAGTAAAGGGAGGGACTAAACCAGCATAATAAAAAATGAGCCAGCCATCGACATTTCAGAGCTTTTATCTCTTGCTTCCTCACAGCTGATCAGCAAAGGGGTGGGGGGACAGGGTCACTAGGTGGAATAAACAGAGGTCAGAATGGTTAGGACAGAGAAAACTAAATAAAATATAAAAAATAAATAAAACAGTTTCATCGTACATTTGCTTATCACGTTCTGACAGTATCCATTTCATACTGAGGAAGGTACTTTGGCTAACATCATATTGCCAGTGCATTTGGAGACAGCTTTTTGAGTTACTGCTGAAGAAGTTGTGTGAAATGGTTGGCTTTTGTGGCATTATGAACACAAAACCAAAGTACACTCTATTTTTTAGGTATTATGGTGTTTGTAGTGTGTTTACTGAAACATAACGCATTCTCTCCCAAATTGAACCTGTATATTAATATAGTCTCAAAATGTGCCACACCTGGACACACACATTTGAATATCCAGTCGCGCTATCTTGACCAAGCGTGGTGCAACATTGAAAGAGTGTTTTAACATTTTTGAATCCCACTTTTCTGTTATCCTGACACATGAGAAAACAGATATAAGATGCTTTGTATATAACCCTGGTCCTGATTTCAAGTTCTTTCACCCACCTTGTCAAAGAATAGCATGTATAATGGCTGTTCATCACATGACTAGTAAGACCTTAGCCTTCACCAGATGGTTGGATGATATGTGTTTGAAAAGGATATGTGCTGTTAAACCATGTGACTAGAGAGGTAAATTATAGAACTAATTCAACCAGTATCAGAAGGCTGTGGTTGCTACACTGGAAATGAATTTTATTTTTATTTTTTGGGGTTCCCAGTGCCTGTTCACTATGTGGTTGATTGTTGTGACCCATGCTTATTCATTCACAGCTAGGTGAGTCCCAGTCACTGAAAGGGCGTCATTAAAGGCAGCTGTGAGAAGATTTTTAACTATACACCCTAACATATTCTTCTTGTATAAGCACTGTTTGGGTGGCATACAGTGGGTAAAACATGGGGCCATCACTCACTTTCACAAGTGACCTAGCCCCCCCCCCCCAGCACCTACTGCCATCCATTGAGTAGATGGCTCCTACTAAGTGTGCTGTCTTCTTAAGAAACACACCCTCAGATGTGTCCTTCAAACCCCACCCCACCCCCGCAAGACATAAGCATGCGTCACATCTTCATTCCTTTCCCTTACTGGCTAACTTCTCCAGTGGCTGGGGTCCTAGTCAGAGTTGTATTACTTTGCTGCATGAAACCAGTCTTGACAATATTTTGTGTGTATTCCAGGCAGCTGTAGATGATTTCATGTTCCAGTTCTAGGTGATAGAAAAAGGACATAGCTATAGCTGACAGGGCTGTCAGTTGCTTGTTTGTTTGTGTCAAATTTTCTTTTTTGCCTAGGATCCACAAACCATGTAACTGGAATTTCAGAGGACTAGAAAAAGAGATCTTCTAAGTTTGTCTAGTATATAGATTGTCTTATTCCAGACCTCTTATGTTTTCTTGCAGGGGTCCATGATGTGAGCTTTGGGGACTGGGGAAGGATTTCCCACTTTCTACTCAACTGGCAGTCTTCCTTGATGTTTAGGTGATAGAAACTATGGGAGAGAAGCTCTTTTTTTCTCCACCTCCTTCATTTCTAATCCCTGCTGAAGGGTGGGTCACTTTGAAACCCTGAAGAGTTTGTAGTCTCTCTGTTAGAAAAAAGGTTCTAACTGTAAAGACCCTCCTTGATGGTACTTGGTTGTGTAACACTTCTCCACTGATTAATTCAGCATTCTTTTTCAGCAGAAGTCCGTGTTCATGGCTATTTATGCTCCCAGCCTGATACAGTGTGTGATTTAATATACCAAATTCCCAATTTCACTCAATCCTCAAGCATGCCAGTACTGTTTTGTTTCAGTTTGGATCATGAACTTTGCATTCACAATTCAAAGCATTATAGCATGTGTCCATTTGGTTGTCAGTTTACCAACCAAGACCTACCCCCAGCATTACCTATATTATATCAGACCACTGCTTCTGTTCCAAGGTGCAGATGACTAAGGGTGAGGGCAGGATCCCCTTGGTGATAATAAAGGAAGAACTACCTGGGAACCACATAATGTTTGTGGCTGCCCACCCATAATCTGTGGCTTTCTTATCTTCTTCAAAACCTATGAGGCCTGTAGGTTTACTGCAGACAACTATGCCTGAGTACCCTTCCTCAGCTGTCCAGGTCTCATCACATGTTCAAGTCAGGCTGTCTCAAGAATTTATGGATTTCACGAAGTCTAGACTGTCCACCCTGGAAAAAGAACCTGTGCAAGAAATTTTTGAAATGAAAAAGGAATACTTCTCTCCACATAGTCAGAAGATGAAGAGGAACTTGCATGTATAGAACATCTTCCTTCTCAATGCTGTTTAGACTCTGACTCAGAAGGCACCCTGTTCTCAGCTTTGCCAACTGATGACTTATCCTTTAGGGATACCCTTTATAGAATGCAGGAGTCCTTCATTTGGAAGTTTAGGAAATTCTCCCAGGCCCAAGCTAACAATATGAAGATATTGAGCCTCCCTGCCCCGAGACCATTGGTAAGTCCTCCTGTGCACGGAGTCTTGGATGACGTGTTTAATGTAGCCTTATTCCCTTCCCCCTGCAACCAGGAAGCCTGACCGCTTCTGTAGGGTGCTTGAATCCAGTGTTGGATCTTGCTGTGACATCTATGGGATCTTCTGTAGGATCATGTTGACAAGCATCCATGGACTCTTTGCCAGATGATAGGGAGAGTAGACTCATTGGCAGATTTGGCAAGAAAACATACTGCTTAGCCACCCTAGCCATGAGAGTTCCATATGCTCAATTGCCTTGAGTAAGTGCAGAAAGAAATAAAAAACAAGGCTGAGGAGATACAGGATAAGAGCATCCAGAGGTAACATCCAGGGATTGTGCAATATAGGCCTCCAGGTTTCCAGACACTCGATAAATGTGGCTGTGATGCCTTGGCAGCATCATGCAGGTCGACTGCCACGGGATCTGTAATGAGGAGACATGCTTGTCTGAGAACTCATCCCCTGTCAGACCATATTAACGCACAACTCCTAGATAGATCATTAGATAAGAGAATCTCTTTGTACCTCCAGCAGAAAAGGTGTTTGAGAGAATTAACAAAAAGGAGAAACAGATATGGTCTGTTTAAAAAATTCTACCTTTCTCTTACTCCTAGATACAGCCGGAGCTATCACAGTAAATCATGGCCCTTTGTGCCTTAACAAAAGAAAAAAACTAAAATACCAAGGTGGAAAAGGCCCAGATGTATAAGAAAGTAGAAAACTGAGCAGTGTACCAGAGCTGGGTGATAGTCTAAGGACCCAGCCCTCCCAGGGAGCAGCTCTAACTATGTACATCTCCCACCCTCATCCCCTACCCCTCTAGGAAGAAGACTTGCCTCCTTCTCCAGTCACTGGAAACATTTCTCTCAAGAGAAATTGGTACTACAGATTATTAAAAAAGGTCATTCAGTTCAGTTTTGAAAAATGTCTTCTCTTTCTAAGCATCCATACACCCCCAAAACAACAAAGGAGAACTGGTCCTTTCTTTCTTGCAGGGCCTGTTAAATCAAGGTTCAGTTTGGCTACGTCCCGCTAGGAGAAACAGGCAAAGTGTTCTACTCGCACCTGTTTCTGGTCCCCAGGAAAGAAGGCAGCAGGAGACCCATTTTGGATCTCATGACTCAACAGTTTTCTAGTAGTCCCAATCCAGAAAAAGATACGAACAAAAACTTCCAGCTGGAAAAACAGAACCACAAAACTAGTAACCAGTTCTTTGCGTGGAAACCAGACCCAAGCAACAGTCCACCAAATAGCTGTTCAGAGTTAACTGATGTATGCTTTTTTGACATTGGACTTTTTACTTGTTTTATTATTTTTTATTAAGGAATTATCAGGACCCTCCCTACCTACCTATCCTAATTATCCCTCTACTCAAGTTGGGCAAAAATCAAAGCTAATATCTAGACAATGCCTCTGTTGTTGACTGTGAAACCTCTCAAATTAACTTCCTACTACCCTTGATGATAATTCCATATCTTCTCACCACCTACGAAAATCTGTCCTACCTAGGCTATCACTACCCAAGTAGCCAAACCACCACTCCAATAATACAAATTAAATTAGACCACTTAATAATCTCCCTTACGACTAACTTCTTGGATACAAAATACCACCAACCCAATAGATCCAAATATATCAACCCGAAAACCAAGAATTACCCAAGACTAATATTTAAATTCCTGAAGGTCACAATTAGACTACATGGCAACCTCACAAGGGATGGGGACATTCAACCAAACCTTGGCCAAACTTCACTAGTTGATCCTAGCCCCAATTCTACTATTCCCACTAACTTACAAACTTTAAATAGACCTTCAGACTCGCTCCTGGTCAGTCATCTAAATATTAGAGGCTTAAATAATAAGGTCCACCACATGCATGCACTCTTAGTTACACATTCCCTGGATATACTCTGTCTTACTGAAACCTGGCTAAAACCATCAGCACCAGATAACGAGGTTTTACCCCCAGGTTATAACATACTAAGTTTAGACTGTACCACTAGGAAGGGAGGAGGGTTAGCTGTACTAAACTACTCTAGATGTGACCTTTGATTCCACACAACCACCCTGTTAATAATGCTGAAATTCTCATTACCAAGCTTCAAATTAATAAAAACAAAAGTATTAACATAGCCTGTGTCTACATTCTCCCAGGTAATAACACAAACACCCTAGAAGATATCCTCTCTTGGCTGTCTAGTACCTACCCTGAAGAAACCATTGTTCTAGGAGATTTCAACAAAGACTGGAATATTTGTTCCTCAGAATCTCCGACCATCCATGTAAATCTATACGGATTTACTCAGATCATATCCTCCCCTACTAGGATCAGTAAACCAAACAACAAAGATAGTATCCTAGACTGGATACTCATTAATAGCCATCCCCACATGTATAGGGCCAGTACCTGACCTGAAGACATAAGTGACCATTTTCTTACCTATATAATCAGGCATAAGACTGACATCCCACACCAGCTTACTTACAAAACCATTAGAAACAACAAAAACTTTGAACTCCCCTATTTTCCAAAATGAACTCAAAGCATGTAATTGGGCAGTCCTAAAACATCTACCACTTGAAGAGGCTATATTATATTTTAACGCCAAAGTCCTAGCCATCCTTGACACCCATGTACCTCAACTTAGATTTAGTCTGTGCTGTGACAGAAACCTGGTTCAAGGCTCCTGAGAGCACCCCAGCACTAACAGGTTTCACCTCATATCATACGTTCCGGCCCCAAAATCCGGACAACACCAAGAAAGGAGGGGGGGTGTCCATATTCATAAAGGACACCCACACCTCAAGGTTGGTGGCAACGCACGATGCATCGGAGACCATCCAGGTGCAATTAACCATAGGCAAGACTGCTCTGCAATTTGTAGCATGTTACAGGCCACCCTCTCAAACTCAGGAACCTCACATGGCCTTCCTGAAAACATTGGAGGGATAAATGCATCTCCAAACACCATCATACTAGGTGACTTCAACTACCCTAATATAGACTGGGAACACTACTCAAGCCCGAACACTCTAACCCAAAGATTCCTGGAGTTCATAAACTCAAATGCCATGGAACAACTAGTCACCATCCCCACAAGAGGTGAAAACATACTTGATCTCATCATCACGAACATGGGATCAAAATGTTCAACACCGAAGTATACCCCTCACTGGTGAGATCAGATCATAAACTAATCTCGCTGGAGGTCCTCATCCCGCCCCACCTGAAACAAAAAGACCACAGTGAAAAACTTCTCAAAAGCCGATTTCACACTTCTAAAACTAGTGTGGTCTCCTTTAAGGCCCCTGAGCCAGTGGTAAACATTACTCAAACCGCTGAATCACTTACAAATGCCTTCTACCAGCACCTACAGGACTGCATGGATCAGGCAATCCTAAACAAAACTAAGACTCTCTGTACCAAAGGCAAGCGTCCAGTCTGGTGGACCCCAGCCATAAACAAGCTCTACAACAAAAGGAGGAAGCTACTACAAGATAGAGCAAAATCCTTGAAAGGTAAGACACCTTTGATCATTATAAGTAAAAACTAAGAGCTCTCATAAAATCATCCAAGGCAAATTTTGAGAGAAAAATCGCCAAGGACTCTAAAGACAATCATAAGGCCTTCTTTAGCTATGTTAGAAACCTAGGAGGAAACTCCCAGATATGCTCAGAATTAGTTCAAAATGATGTGAAAATTACTGAACCTACACACATTGCTAACATACTGGCTGACAGGTTCAGTGCAAACTTCTCCCCAAAAGGAGAGATATCTATTCCAGAGGATTGTAGCCCCCAAACATCTCCAACGCCCAGGTGAGAACTGCCCTCACTAAGGCAAAAACACAGCATCCATGGGACCGGATGGTGTCCCCGGCTGTGTGCTTCATGAACTCAACGAGGAATTAAACCCACAGTTAGGACAGCTGTTTAATCTTAGCCTCACCTCAGGATCGTGCCCAAGGAGTGGCGCCGGCGACTGTGGTCCCATTTCATAAGGCGGTGCCTCCACAGACCCTGGAAATTACCGCCCCATTAGCTTGACAAGCCTTATCTGCAAAGCCATGGAGAGGATCATAATGGAACTCATAAATAAAGACATAGGGAACTTGCAGACTTTGGATCCAACCCAGTTTGGCTTTGTCAAAGGCAGATCCTGCCTCTTAAACTTGGTTGACTTTTTCGAGACAGTCACCAAGGCCATTGATGAGGAAAGGCAGTCCATACAGCCTACCTCGACCTGGCAAAGGCCTTCGACACAATACCCCACTCAGGTATCATCGAAAAACTCATCAGCTTGAATGTAAACCCATACATCACAAGATGGGTTGCAAACTGGCTAAGCGACAGAACCCACAGGGTCAGAGTTGCTGGAGCCATGTCAGACTCAAAGCCTGTCACAAGTGGTGTCCCACAGGGCTCAGTCCTGGGTCCACTCTTGTTCGGCATCTACTTTTCTGAAGTACAAGCAAAAGGAGGGTTATGGCTGACAAAGTTTGCAGATGACTGCAAACTGGGCGCCATAGTCGAAAACACATCTGACACAGATATCCTCCAGAAGGGCCTCACAGAAACGGATAACTGGTGCCAGAGCCATGGCCTGAAGTTAAACGCCAAAAAATGCATAGTCATACCCTTCGGGAAAAACAAGGTTACCCCTAGCTACCATATAGGTGACAATCCACTGAGCACAGAAAAAGTCATCAGGGATCTGGGGACCCAAGTTGACAGTAGTCTTTCGTTTGACACTCATGTTGCTAAAGTAGTTAGGAAAACCTTCTATATCGCCCACCTGATCATGAAGGGATTCACATCTAGATCAAGGGAGGTCATCGTCCCCTGTACTCATCACTCATTAGACCTATGATTGAGAACAATGCCCCATTCAGGATGTATCTGACCAGGCACCTGATGCAGCTTGAAAGGCCCCAAAAGTTCCTCACCAAAAGGATAAAGGGTCTCAAAATATGTCTTATGCTGCCCGACTGAAAGAACTCCAGCTTTATTCAGTCTCATACCGCTTGCTCAGAGGTGACCTGTGCCTGACATATAAGGCCATGTCAAACCCAGATTTGATGAATATGCTTCACCTCAAAAATCTAGATCCCTCAGAACCACAAGGGCGGGAGACTTAAACCTTGACAAGGTTATAAATAGAACGTGCTGGAGGGACAGATTCATCACCCAGAGACTCCCTATGCTGTGGAACAAAATCCCGGTACATGTGAGGCAGAGCACCTCGCTGGCCTTGTTCAAGAGGAATCTTGACCAATGGATGGGAGATCGCAGATATACCCCAGGGATTACTTCAGTGTCACTGCTTGACAGAGGCACAGAAAAATGATAGGCATAGTTTTTATTCAAACTAAAGGGGTGGCGAAAGCCACATAACTATGGGCTAGGCTTATAAATGCCCTTGGGCAGATAGCCTAGTATGAACCTATGAACTAAAGCAAAAGTTGCTCCATGGCTTTCAAAAGAAACCAGGTAAATGATCTTACTTAGAAACAAAGCTTGGACCACTTGGCATAGAAACAAAGCTTGGACCACTTGGCATACCACAAAATCCCCCTTAGATCAACTTAGATTTAGACAACTAAGGAACATCACTAAAAAAATCTACCACCTTAGATAAAAACATTTTTTACTGCCATTTACAAGAGAAGCATCAAAACAATCTGCAAACGTTTTGGGTAGGCATTAATAAAGTTATTCACCCAGGGCAATGCACAACTCCTACCCCTTCAGCTACCATCCAAAAACCTTCGGAAGGCGCTGCCATTTCCTTTAATAGTTTCTTCACAGAAACTATCCAGTCACTAGCTAACCAACTATCTCCCAGTTGCTCAAGTCCTAATGCCGCCGCACCTAGTTGTCAACTCCCCTTTAACTTTCAACCAGTTTCCACATCACTTATCCATGCCCTAATCAAGAAACTAAAACCTACCACCCTTGCAGCAGATCTCCTCCCAGCTGAGTATCTACAAAAATCTGCAGAAGCCATAGCATACCCAATCTCTATTGTGATCAATAGAACTATATCAGAAGCCACTATCCCCTCCATTTGGAAGACATCCCATGTTGTTCCACTCCACAAAGGGGGCAGTTCCGCTTAACTGTCAAATTACAGACCTATAGCTATTTTGTCACCCGTGGCTAAAATTATGGAGACGTGCATCCATAAACAACTCCTGAGCCATCTCATTCAGCACAATCTCCTGGCTAACTCGCAGCATAGTTTCAGACCATTCCACAGTACAACCACGGCTCTCCTCTCCTTCTCCAATGTTATTAATCAAACCCAAAACAACAATAGGGTTTCTTCTGCCCTCTTTCTTGATCTACCTAAAGCCTTCGACATGGTCAACCACCAACTACTCATACACACACTTAAAACTATTCTCTTAGATGTCCAGGCTATCCAGTGGTTCAAATCTTATCTGAGTGGTAGACAACAGGTTGTACTATGGCAGAACAAACTCTCTTCCCTTCTACCTGTCACCCTTGGGGTCCCTCAGGGCATTATATTAGGACCCCTGTTATTTTCTATCTTTATTAATGACCTGTACACAGTCATCCCAATAGCCACCTGCATTCAATATGCAGATGACTCCACTTTGGTTTGCTCTGCCACCTCATCTTTAAGTCTGTAGACTCTATCCCAAAACGTTTTTAGTACTGTCGAAAATTGTCTCTGTAATCGACGTCTCCTATTAAATCCTAACAAAATGAAACTACTGCTTTTCTCCCCCACTCATCAAGCCTCTGCTCCAACCTTTACTATAAAATCTAACAATGGCACTGTCATTGCCCCAGATCACTGTACCAAACTCTTAGGTGTAACAGTTGATAATAACCTCAAGGTTGATATGCATATTAATCAAACTATTAAAAAAGTCAATAAAAAACTTCGCTCACTATACAGGATCATCCTCACTCCACTAACTAGGACAGTAATTGCCCGTACACATCTACTTTCCACCCTCCTTTATGCATTCCCCTCTCTTCACAAACTTGAGTAAGTCTGACCTTAATAAACTGTCTAGGTGCTTTAATCATATTGCTCGATTTGCCACTGAAGCAGCATACAGAACACACCATTGTCTGAACCTAAAAAATCTAGAGTGGCTAGAATTGCCTATCCAGCTTATGTACAATCAGCTAATAGTAGCACATAAAATTCTCTACCAACCTGAAAACATGCACGTACATACAAAAATTTTCACTCCTTACAGCAACCTCAAGACACTTTGCTCATCCGACAAATTACTAGTCCAAACCCTCAAAAGAAACAAATCATCTGGAAACTCTCTGTATGCCAACTCTGTTTGCAAACTATGGAACTCACTTCCTGCTGAGCTTACTTCAGAACCCATTCTAACCCAATTAAAAAAAAATCTAAAACAGTACTTTAAAAGGCAATGACTGTGTCCTTGCTCTAATCCTGACTAACTCTGGCAATATAAACATGTGCTAAAGAGGTCTTTTGGCCACCCCTACATTGCTTCCTAATTGTTACTCTATCACAAATCAGTTTTATATATGACAGAATGAATAACTTTTATCCTATGTGTTGTATTTGTAACAGTGCTTTAACTTGTGTAATAGTTTTTCTGTATGTATGTATGTGGCTTTTCTCCCCGGGCCTCCGCTGAAAATGGACAGGTATCCAGTCAGACTGTCCCGGTCAACAAATGTAAAATAAAAAATAAATAAATTAAAGTTTTGAATTCAACAGTTATTCGGTGGATTGCTGCTTGAGTCTGGTTTCCATGCAGAGAATTGGTTACTAGTTTTCTGGTAGTACCAGAATTCAAAATATTGACCCTCCAAAGCCTCCTGCCCCTTATTTTTCCAGGGACCTGGATGGTAACTGAATTTGAAAAATGCCTGTCTTCATGTTTCTGTTTTAAAGGAGCAAATGAAAATCCTATATTTCTAGGCAGGGGAATTACACTACCAGTTTTAAGCCTTACCATTTGACTTCTGTACTGCACCCAAAGTATTTTTCAGATGTCTGGCACTAGTCATTACCTTTTTTAGAACAAGCGGGGTCCATGTTTACATATACTTGGATGACTGATCCAGGCATTTTCTCCAGCAGAGCTTCCAATAGCCATGCAAGTCACTGTAGGTTGCTTTCAGAAGGTAGAGCACACCTTCAGTCTCCAAAAGTCACAGCTTACTTCCATGCATTAGTACAAACGTCATGGGGGTTAGACATAGATTCAGTCCAACTAAAAGTTTTCTTACCAGAGGACAAGTTCCTCTTGCAGTACTTCATGAAAAACAGATATTCACTGCAAGAGAATATTTAAGGGCCCTGGGATACATGACCTCTTGCATCCTGATGATTCCACGGGCAGGATCGCACATGAGGAAACTACAATGGTTCCTAAAAAACTTTTGGTAGTAGCACCAGCGTTCCCTACAAATAACTATCCCTCTCTTTCCGTACATGAAAAAAAGAAAGTCAGTAGTGAGAAGAGAATGTTAAAGCCAACACAGGAGCCCCTTTCCAGCTCCCAATGACTTCTCCAACCTTAACCACAGATAGCTCAGACCTGGCCTGTGGACTGCATATGGGTCCATTCTGAGTCCAGTAGATATGGGGCAGGCATCTAACAGCATGACATATCAATAGAAAAGAGATGATGGCAGTTATTCTGGTAGTGCAAGCCTTCCAAGAAAGATTGATCCCAGAAGATTTTGACATACAACACCATGGTGATGTGGTGCATAACCAAACAGGGAAGAACCATCTCCTGCCACCTATGTAGACTACATAGAGTTATCGCTAGTAGTCCATAGATTAGGGCAAACTCCCATAGCCTCTTATATACTTGGTCAAGCACACCTGCTGGCAGACATTGTGAGCAAATCATTCCTAGACCCCCGGAAGTGGATTCTGAAAAAGGATGTATTCCTAGACCGCACACGCGCACACACATGCACACACAAATGGAGTGCACCAGAAATGGACCTTTTTGCTTCCTCAGAAAACACACAAATCAGCAAATTGTGGATATAGCAAACCTGCTTACAGGTTCAGAGAAAACTTCACTCCACTCTCCCCACCACATATACCCCAAAGCATCCCCTAACACCTGTCTACCACCTAGTATCTCTGAGGTGCACCCTCTCCAAGGCCAAAAACACAGCCTCTGTGGGACCAGACAACATCCCAGGCTGTGTTCTACATGAGTTAAAACAGGAATTAGCATCACCATTGAGAACGCTTTTCAGTCACAGCCTAAGAACTGGATTTGTCCCAGCAGAATGGAAAATGGCTTCTGTCATCCCTTTTCACAAATAGGGTGCATCCACAGACCCCAGGAACTATAGGCCCATTAGCCTGACCAGCCCTTTCTGCAAGGCTATGGAACAAATCATCATGGACTTTATTAACAAAGATATAGGAATTCTCCAAATGCTCGACCCTGCCCAATTTGGCTTTATCAAGGGGAGATCATGCTTGCTAAACTTGGTGGACTTTTTCGAGACAGTCACCAAAGCCCTAGACGAGGGCAGATCCGTGCATATGGCCTACATAGACTTAGCCAAGGCATTTGACACAATCTCCCATTCAGTCATCATTGATAAACTCACCCAGCTGGGTATCAACCCATATATTGTTAGGTGGGTTTCAAACTGGTTCACTAATAAGAACTCATAGGGTCAAAATAGGGGACTCCACCTCCTCCAGCAGACCCATAACTAGTGTTGTTCCACAGGGATCAGGTCTGGAACCCCCCTACTGTTTGGAATCTTCTTCTTCAAAGTACAGGCTAAAACTAAAGAACTGTGGCTGACGAAGTTTCCTGATGACTGCAAAATGGGAATGATCATTGAAACCCCTAGTGATTTCAACATCCTGCAAAAAGTTCTTATACAGACTAATGACTGGTGTGAAAGTCATGGTCTTAAAAAATGCATTATCATTCCCTTAGGCAAGGGTGATGTTCCTGAAAACTATCACGTCAATAGCAATACCCTGAGCACGCAGTCAGTGGTGAAAGATCTGAGCACACAGGTTGACAGCAACCTTAACTTTGATCATCATGTTGCCACAGTAGTAAGAAGGATGTTTTTTTATTGCTCATCTCATAAGTAAGGACATTGCTTCCAGAAAAAAAAAATATTATAACCCCCTGTACTCTTCCCTCATCAGGCCAATAATAGAGAACAATGCTCCCTTTGGTATGTTCCTTTCCAAATACCTGCAGCAATTGGAGAGACCACAAAGTTTCCTTACAAAGAAAATTCAAGGTCTTAAAGATCTGTCTTATGTGGACAGACTGAAATAATTGTCACTTTACTCTGTGTCATACAGACTGCCCAGAGGTGACCTGTGCCTTGCATATAGAGCAATCTTTGTCCCAGTTTTAATGAAAATGCTGCATATTCATAAATCAAATGGCACATGGGTCACTCGCTCAAAGGACCTTAACCTGGTACGTGACATCAACAGAACTTGCTGGAGAGACAGATTTGTCACACAGAGGTTGCCACACCTTTGGAACAAGCTTCCTATTCATGTTAAACAAAGCCCCTCATTGGCCCTATTTAAGCATAATTTGAATGACTGGTTGGGTAACCGGAAATTCACCCTTGGGGTTCCACCTGTGTCCCTCTCGGATATGGGCAGTAGGTGCTGATTTTAGTGTCTGCTTGAACCAGACACCCTTGGAAACATGGGCTGAACTTGGCTAGGCTTGTAAGAGCCCTTGTGCCATTAGCCTAGTAACCTCCTATGAAGTCAGACAGACCAAAGATGATACTGATGGCTTCTTTCTAGTTCAGGTAAGACTGGTCCTCCCTTTTCCTTACCCTCAGTGAAGAGAGACTCATGACACTTCTCTTCATGGACCTCCAAACACAGAACAAGGGAAATGTCATTCATCTCAGCCTGAAAACCGTGAAACTACTGACAGTGGATGATTGGCTTCTGACTCCAGCCAAACTGTCCTTTTTCCCTGGACATCCTATCCATTATGAAAAAAATTAGAAAGCCTAGTAACAGGAAATCATATGTAGCCAAGTGGAAAATGTATTTTTTATCTGTTTAAGTCTAATGGTATTCTATCCACACAAGCTTCCTTGGAACAGGTGCTAGAATACCTCTGTCTCCTGTACAAAAAAGGACTCTCTTACTGTTGTCAAAAGGTACATGCATCAGCTGTATCTGCTTGCCTTCCCATGTCCCTTCCAGAATATGCTTACCCCCATATGAAGTAGTTCTTAAAAGGGGCCTTGTATCTCAGACCACCCAGGCGTGACCCCCCCCCCCTCCTGGGACCTGAATTAATATGCTAGAAAAGCTAGTATTATCACCCTTTGAAACAGCAGTCTCAGCACCCATCAAACTGCTTACATGGAAAACAGACCTACTGCTGACATTTAAATCAGCCCGTGTTTTTCCAAGTTACAAGCACCAGTGTGCAAAGAATCCTTCCTTATTTTCCATAGGGACAGAGTTAAGAACTAACCCCTCTTTCTTGCCCAGGGTGATGTCAGATGTCCCTTTAAACCTAGCTATTCATCACCCTCTTTTCTTCCCTAATCCTTGGAGCAATGGGAGAGAGAATACTTCATTCTCTAGATGTATACAGACAACTATGATTCTGCTTATACAAGACTAACTATCCTAACAGGTCTGAGCATCTTTTGGTGGCCTTTGCTGAAGGTAAACAAGACCAGTGGGGAAAGAAAGTCACAAACTTACTTTGGTATTTGAGCCAGCTCTGGGCTTCTGCATGGCAGGAAAGAATCAGTACTGCAACATTTTTTAAACAGTATTAAAATATCACTTGAGACATAGGCACACACACATTAAAAGAAAACATGCATTAATAGAAAACAAATCATACTAACATTTCTTCCATTTGCACACGGTATATTACAACATATGTTTCTTTATAACAAGTATCATCTGATGATGTTAATCTTCATTCATTCCTTACTGATGGGTGTCTGTTCCATCCTCGGAACCGAGTTGGCCATTATACTAAGCTCGTGCCAGCCAAAAATCTCTCAACCTAAGTCCTTACCCATAGTGCCTCTCACCATATTATCACAGATCTTGTTTGCCGCTTACAAAACAAGATGTGTCAGACCAGGCTCTCAACTAAGTCATTGTTTTTTTTGTCAAATTTCTTGATTAATAGTTGTCAGTTTCTTATAGCTTTATATTTCACTTGTTTTGATATATATAATGTATTCTAATTTGTAATTCTGTGTGTCTCTCTCTCTCCCTTTCCCTTTCCTTTGTACCAAAGTTGGTAATCTGTCATACCATCGCTGGTACAGACCTTTCTCTTTACCCTCTGGGTATTTTTCTTACTGTAGTTTGTATTCTACCTTTCTTAAACAAAAAAAAAAAAAAACTTAACTCTGTTTTCTTTCTGTTTTAATTTCTTCACTGTGTTGACTGGACATGTCAGATAAGAAGGATGTCATGGTATTCAAGCACTGCGTTCAGTGTAGTAGGGAAATGCCTAATGTGCATAATCCTGATTCTTGTGTTTATTGTTTAGGGGACCCTCGCCTTTCGATGAAACCCCCTTGTGACATCTGTAAAGGTTTCAGCTCCTGTACATTTGCGGAACACAAGAATAAATTAATGCTTAAAGGGCTACTAAAATCACCTTTTGCAGAGGTTATTTCTGAGTCGGAGGGCTCACCACCTCCTAAGAGAGAACAAAAAAAAAGAGGAACAAGTTATTACCCCCCTCTCCTCATGATTCTGAGACCAAGCAACAGGAACCGAGACATAAAGTCCCTAAATTGGCACCATCTTCGGCTCCGAGGCTTAAACCTTCCACCTAGGCATCGATTTCGGTTCCAAGCCTGCTACCAGCCTCGTTGCCGACTACTTCTTCGGCTCTTTTCACTCACTACACCGACAACGGCACCGACTATTACCACTACTTCGACACTGATTCACCTTTCGGCACCAACAGTAGATGTCCCAGAACCGGTCACTCCCCCCATCTCTGTAGAGGACTTTCTACTCCATCTAAGCCCTCCCTTCCACTCAGAGCCAAAGGGTTTCATCCAAGGACTCCACAATATTTTCCTCCTTTGACCTCCTTCCTGGTTTCAGAGCACCCATCACAAATGCCAACCCCAGTTCCAGCCTCTTCAGTACCAGTGGTAGATCTTACCACGGTACTGGAGCCTCCCCTTTGGTCTTCGGTTCCTTCTGAACCGGGCCATCCTTGGGACCAAGACAGATCTGTCGGCACTGGCTTCCCTGGCATGGCATCCTCTTTATGAACGCCTCCCTCTGTGCTGGTTGCCCTGGCAGAGTCATCTGTTCCCATGGCTCCCTCTCTGATGGCGGGTTCTTTGGAGCAGGGTGTGATATCGGTCCTGAGCTTCTCTCTTGGTTCTGGGCTCCCACCCCTGCTTTCCAGGTGATGGAGAGGGCTCTGGCCTCTGCTGCCTCTCAGTTGGTTCCCTCGGAGTCGGAGACCTATCACCCCCCCCCCCTGTTTTCTGAACCGCAGTTGACACAGCCTACTACTCATGGACACCGGGCTCAGGAACCTCAGGACACCCTTCAACAAGGTTCCCCCTTTGCAGCATCCTCCTTGGATACTCGCATTGAGAAGGTTCCTTGCAAGAGATCGTGCAAGAGGAAGCACGTGGATTCCCCAGAGGAATCCTTCACCAAATATACGGACTACGATGAAGGGGAAGGGTCTTCATGATCACCCCTGATGATGTCTCCTTTGGAGACATCTTAGAGATCCTTAAGCAGCGGGGTGATTGGAAGTCTACTACCCCTTCCCCCCGAGGAGTCTGTATTCTTGCAGCCTTTCTGAGCCCGGCCCTCTACCTACTGAATAACCCTGCCTGCAGATGAATTCTTACAGCTTATCATGCTGCGTGCATGGAATAGTCCTGATACCATTGAACCTATCCCTCGAAGGCCAGAAAAAATTCTCTCACCCCCTCAGGATAATCCTCACTGGTCTAAGGCCCTTCCAGTAGATGCAGTGGTTGTGGTGGCGGCCACAAGAAAACAGCTTGCCAAGGAGAGCTCTACTGTCCATCCCCCTAACAGGGAGTCTCAGGTGATAGACAGACTGGGGTAGCAAGTGTATTCTTTAGCGACCTTTGCCATCTGGTCCCTGAATTACCTGGCACATTTTACTCAACTCTAGAGAGACCTGAATACTGAACGCTGAGACCCTGGCAGGAGCAGTGTCTGATGAGGTACAGGACAAAGTTGCCTGTCAGCTTGCAACCCTGGAATCCATCTCTAATTTGTCCATGAGGTTGATTTCGCACTCAACCAAAGGGGCAGCTAGAGCAGCGGACGCAGGCGTTGTTACAAGACTTCACACCTGGATGCATCTGTGTGACTTCGCGGACCCTTTTAAGTCTTCCTTCCTTAATGCCCCTGTAGAGGCCTCATCCCTTTTTGATCCAAAGGTTAAAGACATTTTAGACTGGTATGAGAAGGATGGTAAGACCAGTCTGCCATGGGCGTGCATTTTTCCACACCTCAACAATCATAATCCAGGAGTGGAAAGATTGGTACAAAAAGTCCCAAGGTCCTCCCCCATGACACATGTGGCGAGTCCCCCCCTCCCCCCAGGCATAGGAGGGAGCTCAACTGGAAGACGTCCCTTCAGAGGCAGATGGGGTCCACATAATCAGGGGTCCAGAGATTCTTTCTCGGGACAGCTCTACCAGTGCTCCTGAAGAGCTAGGCCCGATTGCTTACCTCTGGAAGCAGTCGGGATCGTTTTTCTCTGCACCACTTTGCCTGGCAAAAAATAACTTCAGATTCTTGGGTGCAGACGATAATCACCAGAGGTTATCTCATCCCCTTCAGCCTTTTCCCAAAGCCTTTAAGGTGCATTCCCAGCATACCATCCAGTCAAAGGGAACCAGCAGCTCTAGAAATCCAAAAGCTGCTTCGAAAATGAGTCATCCAAACATTCCTTCCAGACCAAGTAGAGTCTGTTTTTTACTCAAGGTTCTTTTTAGTGCCAAAGAAAAGAGGGGACTGGAGGCTGATTCTGGACCTCAGCATCCTAAACGAATTCGTCCAACAAGAGAAATTCTGGATGGTCGCAGTACAGTCTGTACTCCCCTTCCTGGGCAAAGATGATTGGATGTGCTCTATAGAGCCTCAGGATGCATATTACCACATAGAAAATGGACAAGCAATCCAGAAGATTTCTCCGCTTCTGCCTGGGAGCCAATCACTACCAATTCCAGGTACTGCCCTTTGGTCTCTCCACAACCCCCAGAGTGTTCAAATGCATGGCAGTGGTAACAGCTCACTTGAGACTGCAAGGATTCAGAGTGTTTCCATATGTGGACGATTGGCTCCTCACCACACCACCCCAACCAAGCATCTACTGGTCTCAGCAATCCATTTCACCTTATGTAACCTGAAACAACTAGGGATAATGGTGAACAAAGACAAATGCAAACTACTTCCTTCTCGAAGACTGGGTATCGCATTCTGCTCCTACGAACTTCAATCATGTCTAGTCTGCCTTCCTCTGCACAGACTCAGAGTGATACTCAGTCAGGACAAAATCCCAGTTTGAGCAGTCCTTAAGCTTCTAGGGTCCATGGCAGCATCTATAACAATGGTACCACTGGCAAGGCTGCATATGAGGCTTCTTCAGTGGCTTTTGCTAACACAGTGGTCCTCTTTGAACCTCCCCATGTCATTTCAGATCAATAACAGACCGCTGCAAACAAGACTTATGTTGGTGGATGACGCCAGAAGAGAACCTATGGTGTTGCCCTTTCTCCCCTTCTCAGCCTAAAGCTATAGTGACCATGGATGCCTCCCTGATTTGGGGGGGGGGGGTGGAGGCATTTTCAGGGAAAAGACTGTCCAAGGCAATTGGTCACCATAGAGGCCCATCTGCATATCAGTGTTCTCTAACTGAGGGCAGTGTTTCTAGCATTGCAAGCATTCCACTCTGCTTTCCCTTCAGGAACAATTGCTATCCAGTCCGACAACATGTCAGTAGTCTAGTACATCAGCAAACAAGCTGGAACCAATTCCTACCCATTGTGTCGAGAGGCCATGAGGATTTGGCAATGGGCGATTGCTTCCAACTGCTTTTTGATAGCAACGCACATTCCCAGGAACTCCAACATGATAACAGACAAGTTGAGCAGATGCATTCTTCTGCCTTACGAGTGGTCCCTCAATCCTGCAATTGTGAAGAAGATTTTTAGTCACTGGGGACAGCCTTGCTGCAACTTATTCGCATCCCCCATAAACCACAAATGCAGCAGCTACTTTGCCTTGATCCCCCCGAAGGGGAAGTCCCTGAGGGACGCTGTTGTACATGATTAGCCTGCAGGACTTCTTTATGCCTACCCACCAATACCTCTAATTCCCAAATTTTTGATGAAGGCCCGTCTTTTGAGAAGCAAAATTATCCTCATTGCTCCCTACTGGCCACAACAAATTTGGTTCCCCTTCCTTTGGCCTCACCTAATGTTTTTCGTGTTTCACTGTTGCAGTCCTCACATATGGGTTATCCAGTTCCCGGAAGCCCTCAGTTAGCCCGAATACCAGAGTCCTTGGTATATAACATAAGCTGCTGCCGGTTGTAAAACTGATGTCAGTACATCAGGTGTAAAGGGAGGCAGCTGACGCCATTTCCTCAGTCTTTCTTGCCGCAGAGCCCGAAGCAGATGCAATTCGCACTAGTGCCGGTCAGCCATTTACCTTCGTTTCGCTTTCCGACTACCAAGTTAAAGACGCCTTCAGATAAGTACCCCATTGGGGATCCTCTTTTCTTGCTTTAACGAATGTCAGATAAAGTTAATAACTGTCTTGCCTGTGGAAAACAAATTCTGCACCGTGATTTACATTCCTGTTGTATAACTTGTTTGGGCCTTGAGCACGACGTCCCTAACTGCATTCTCTGTGCTTCCTTTAACCCGCGTACCATACGCCATAGAGCTAAGATTTTGTATAAGCATTTTGGGGTCTGGCCTAAGTTCGTCGGTATGGTGTCTTCTGGTCTCCCGACTTCGGATATACCTAGGAAGTGCAAAGACAAGGATCGTGACAGGCCTAGGGTTAAATCTACTGATGACGCACCGGTGAAATTGGTAGTCAGCACAGCGGTAGTCAGTGAGGTGCTTTCGCAGCCCCTGCAGTCCACAGATTTTCAGCCGCAAGCCACTGCCAAGACCTTTACGGAGTCCTCCATGCCACAGGCTGCTATTTCATCTTCAGACCCTCCACTTGTCGCCGCCTCAGATGGGTCTGGAGCCGCTTTGCAGGCACCGGCTTCTGACGCCTCTTCTTTTCGACATGAGATCAGAACCAGACTGACTACCTTAATTCAGACTTCTGCAGTTGCTAGGCTTCCTGAGTCCCTGTGAATTGCTAGTAAACCTTCCAGCCACAAACCTCCTCACA
The DNA here is from genome assembly GCF_019279795.1 of Protopterus annectens. Classification (NCBI taxonomy): domain Eukaryota; kingdom Metazoa; phylum Chordata; order Ceratodontiformes; family Protopteridae; genus Protopterus; species Protopterus annectens. The sequence goes on along the minus strand of NC_056727.1, from coordinate 593,654,390 downwards.
AGCAGGCGTCACCTCCCCTCCTGTACCTCAGTCCCAGTTGGTAAAGATGGCTGGTGATCTTCTTTCCCTGACTAGGGGCTCTCATCCCCACCTTCAAAGAGGGCTACGGAATTATCTCCTGATGTTTTGTCTGTCTCAGATTCTGAAATGTCCAGTATGTCTGCTGGTGAAGAAGGAAATTTTCAACTTTTTTCTGGCTTTGAGGATTCTGATGCTGAGGACTCTATCCCTTCTGCCTCCCCCTAGAGGATTTTTCGTTTGGGGATACTTTGAAAACTCTTAGAGAGCATTTTAAATGGGAATGTCAGGATTTTCCACAGTCTAAGAAAAGAATCAGGGAATTTTTAGATTTGCCACAGCATAAGTCTCTGGCTATACCTCCAGTTTTGGAAGTTCTGGATGATGTTTTCATGGAAAATTCTTTAACCCCTAATTATTTTGCTCCTGCCCTCAGAAAACCAGATAGGTATTTCAGGGTTCATGAATCTCATTGATTCCTTTTTAAAAAACGTACTGCTGATCCAGAAATTATTTCTCAAGACCACATGGGTGTTAAGGCTACTATTGCTAAAAACCCTGTGCCTTCTGATAAGGAATCTAGGACCTTGGACAGGTGGGGTAAAAAAGTCTATACTTCTGCAACTCTTGCCATTAAATCTGTGAATTGTCTTTTCCACATGCTTAATTATCAGCAGCATACTTTGGAGGCTATTAAGGCTAAACTTGGGGATGTTCCTTCCATGACGGAGAAGAAAGATTTACAAGAGTGACTGAATTCTGCCACTTTAGTTAGTAAACATTCACTTCATTGTGGTTTTGACACTTTGGAGGCTTCCTGCAGAAGAGCAGCCACTGGTTCCGTAATTAGAAGGCATGCTTGGCTCAGGGAGCAGCCTCTTCCTGAACCAGTTAAATCTAAATTGCTGGATGTTCCTTTGCACAAGGACAGTCTTTTTGGTAATAAGGCTGAGGAGGTACTAAAGAAGTTGGAGGATAAGGCAAAATCTATGCAGGCTGTAAAAGATTTCCTTCAGGTTCAGCCTCCTTGGTTTAGTAGGCATTATCCTTCCAAGAATTGGTCTTTCTCTGATCCTGGCAAGCTGGGTCGCTTAAGGCCTAGGGGTTTCAGATCTTCCAGAGGGCAGGCTTCTGCCCCTCAAAGGGATAAACAATGGCATTCTTCTTCTGCTAAGTCGGGGAGTTCTAAGCCAGCTTCCCAAAGCAAACATTCTCAATGACTCCAGCCTTCTTGTGCCTACCTCTGCGGACCCTGGGTTTCCTTTGTCACAGACGACAAATGGGTTTTCAATAAACCAAGGTTACAAGTTTTACTTTCACACCTTCCCAGTTTTCCAAGGATACCCAGACATACCCAGAACTCTCAGGGCAGAGGTAGAAACTCGTATTTCTTCTCTACTGACTTTGGGGGCTATAGAGCCAGTTCCTGCAAAACAAGCAGGCCTAAGTTTTTATTCAAGGCTTTTTCTGGTACCCAAGAAAGGGGGCACATGGCGCCCTATTCTGGACCTATCCATTCTAAACAATTTTCTGGTGATTCCCAAATTCAAGATGCTCACCCTTAAACAATTACTACCAATGCTGGACAAGGATTCATGGCTGGTAACTTTGGATCTCAAGGAGGCTTATCTGCACATCCCAATAAGGGAAAGTTGCAGGCAGTTCCTTTGCCTCCGGGCTGGGGAGCAACACATTCAATTCTCTGCATTGCCCTGTGGCTTATCTACTGCTACCAGAGTTTTTACGAAGTGCCTGGCTCCAGCCATTGCTTTTTGCAGGCAGAGAAACATTCAAATTTATCCTTATCTGGGCCGACTGTCTCATTCAAGCAAACTCCCCAGAACAACTAGAAAAGGATTTGGATTTCGTGAAGAACACTCACCTCTTTGGGTTACACTCTCAACGAAAAGAAGTCAAAGTTGGTTCTTTCAAGGGAGATTGTTTTCTTGGGAGCGAGTCTGAATACAGCCACCCAGATGGTATTCCTCCTTCAACAGAAGCAAGAAGATCTTTCCGCTTAATTCATGAGCATGGCAAGCATGACCCAGCTGTCTGCAAGGCAATTCCCTTCATGTATTTTGATGATCCCATATGCAAGGCTGCATATGAAAAAACTTCAGTGGTACTTCAAGAATCCTTGGTGTCAACACACACAGGACGTAAACTTGATTCTTCCCTGTCTACAAATGAGTTCCTCTGGTGGGCGACAGCCTGTTCTCAGAACAAGGGTCTGCTTTTCCGCCCATCACCTGCCAGCCAGACTCTCACCACAAACGCCTCAGATGTTGCATGGGGGGGCTCATCTAAAGGGCAGGGGCATACAGGAAACTTGGAGCACCCAGCAGATTCATCCGCACATAAACTTAAAACAGTTGATGGCAGTGCAACAGGCCTTGTTGGCTTTCAAGGACCTACTCTACCCTGGAACTCTGCTGATCAGGACAGACAATACCACAGTCATGTGGTACAACAACAAGCAGGCGGTGACTCGCTCTTACCCCTTGTGCAGACAAAGCATGAGACTGTGGTCCTTAGCAGCATCCGTGGGCTTACATCTAATAGCCCAGTATCTTCCAGGGAGGCTAAACTCCTTGGCGGATCATTTGAGCAGACATGTTCTGGATCCTCACAAGTGGCAACTGAACAGGGACCTTTTCCGTCTCATCATTCATCATTGGGGCACCCCACAAGTCGATCTTTTCTCCTCTCACACCAGTCATCTCCTTCCAACCTTCTGCACCAGCGAGTTTCACAACAAAGCTTGGAGAGTGGATGCGTTGTCCTTCCCATGGACACATCTCTCAGTTTATGCATTCCCTCCTCTGCCTCTTCTTCCCAGAGTGCTGCTAAAGATAAGGGATGAAAAACAAAAGGCTATTCTGATAGCACCAGATTGGCCCAGACAGCATTGGTATCCCCTCCTTCGCAGCCTTTCACATGCTCAGCCTTGGCATCTTCCCCTGGTACCAGATCTGTTGGTTCAGGGGAGGGGAAGTTCCTTCATCCTCATCTTCAAACTCTGCATGCCTGGCTAATACTTTAAATCATTCCCCACAGGTGGTTGAAGTTCTTCATGAGGCCAGGAGGTCTAGCAAAAGAAAATCCTATGCAGATAAATGGAAAAGATTTTGCTCCTGGATGCTAGCTAAAGGAGAAGCCTCTTCTCAGCCTTCTCTTTCACTCATTTTTGACTACTTGGCAGGATTGCTTAATGGTGGATTTTCCTTTTCTTCCATCAAAATTCACTCTTCAGCAATTTCGGCTCATTGTTCCTTTGAGCAATCCATTTTTTCTCACCCCTTGATGAAGCAGTTCCTGAGGGGAGCTAGTTCATAGGTTCATACTAGGCTATCTGCCCTAGGGCATTTATAAGCCTAGCCAGAATGTGTTTGGCTTTCGCCACCCATTTTAAATTTATTTTGCTATGCCCTTTTTCGAGGTTAGTATACTGTGCCTCTGTCTAACAGTGACACAGAAGTGATACCCAGGGTAAACCTACGATCTCCCATCCACTCATCAAGATTCCTCTTGAAGAGAGTCAATGAGGGACTCTGCCTAACCTGGACTGGGATTTTATTCCAGAGTGAAGGGAGCCTCTGGGTTATGAATCTTTCCCTCCAGCATGTCCTATTTATTTCAGTGCTGAGGTTCAAGTCTCTCGAGCGCGTAGCTCGATGGGATTTGGATTTTCTGAGGTGCAGCATGTCCATTAACTAGTAATCTTAGACCTCCCAGAAGAGCTCCTACTCCTGCTTGGGCTCTTAATTTTGTCCTGGAAAAACTTATTGTGCCGCCCTTTAAACCAGCTGCCTCTGCAGATTTGAAGTTTCTATCCTGGAAGACTGCTTTCCTTTTAGCTATTACTTCAGCTAGAAGGGTATCTGAGCGGCAAGCCTTAATGGCAGTAGAACCTTTCATTATTTTTCATTCAGATCGGGTTTCTCTGAGAACCAATTCCTCCTTTATGCCTAAGGTGGTTTCCAGTTTAACCCTTAACCAGTCTATTCACCTGCCTACATTTTTCAATAATCTCCAAAATAAAGGGGAAAGGATTCTGCACTCTCTTGATGTTCATAGACAGCTGAGATTTTACTTAGACATGACTAAACCCTTTCGAAAATCTGAACAGTTATTGGTCAGTTTTGCTCCTGGGGCTCAGGGTAAAGCTATTTCAAAACAAACCATCTCCAAATGGATTGCTCATTGTATTCACTTTTGTTACCTGCATCATGGGAAGGTTCCCCTCGGGGTATTAGGACCCATTCTACTAGAGCAGCCTTTACCTCTGCAACCTTTTTGAGAGGTGTGCCTACTAAGGACATTCTAGAAGCAGCTACTTAGTCTTCTGTCTATACTTTCACAAAGCATTATAATCTACCTTTGTTTTCTAAATCCAGGGCTGGTTTTTGCCTCTGCAGTTTTGCAGGGCCTCCTTGCCAACCCTTAATCTGTGATCCTTCCTCCCCCCTTTGTCTTCTTACTGGGCTTTGGGAATCAACCCATATGTGTGAGGACTGTAACAGTGAAACATGAAGAACATAGTGGTGTACACTTACCATAAATGTAGATGTTCAAGTGTATTCACTGTTGCAGTCCTGGTTTCCCACCCTCCATTCTCCCTTTTTTTTCTAAGGCGCAGACTATAGATTTTTTTTTTGTATGACTTGTCCAGGGTGCTTCCATTCCTGGGTTAGTCTTCTTTTTGAGGCTCCTGACAGTTAAGGCAAGAAAAACTGAGGAAATGGCATCAGCTGCCTCCCTTTATACCTGATGTACTGACATCTGTTTTACAACTGGCGGCAGCCGACATCATATACCAAGACACTGTTATTTGGGCCGACTGAGGGCTACTGGGAACCGGATAAACCCATATGTGAGGACTGCAACAGTGAATACACTCGAACATCTACATTTATGGTAAGTGTACACAACTGTACTTTATAGCAACCTTGGAGTCTGGATGCAATTCCGGAACTATCGGCATCCACAGGGATTGACATACCCAAATTTATTGAACCTCTAGCTGACAGCTTGGTTCCTCCACTTCCGGTGATTGCCAGGCAGAACAACTTGTCCTCTCCTGTCCGCAACATCCTTCTGGCTTCCCATAAACCTTCCACCAGGAAACTTTACTTCAACAAATGGAAGAGATTTATCTTATGGTCTCGTGAAAAAGGAATAAATCCCCTCTCTGCACTGATAGCAACGGTTTTGGACTACCTATCAAATTTTCTTCAGTCGGGAGCTGCAGCTTCAATTAGAGTACACCTTGCAGCAATTTCTAACTTCCACAATGGTTTTGAAGATTCATCCTTAATCTCTCACCGACTCGGTAAAACCTTTTTTAAGGGAGTTTTACACATTAGACCCCCTCTTCAAACCGATTGAACCATGGAATTTGACATTGGTTTTACAAGCCTTGACTCGTCCTCCCTTTGAATCTGCTGCCAGTTGTGACCTAAACTTTTTGTCCTGGAAAACCTTATTCTTAGTAGCCATTACTTCATCAAGACAAATTTCTGAGTTACAGGCATTCTGTTAAATGTCCCTACATGGTCTTCCATAAGGACAGAGTATCACTACAGACTTAACCCTTCCTTTTTACCTAAGGTTATCTCTAATTTGTCAATTAATCAGACGATTGATCTACTAGTCTTCTTCCCGAATTTCTCAAACAAAGGAGATTATATATGTTGCATTTGCTTGATGTGCACAGACAACTCCATTTTTATTGTGACAGATCTAAACCCATACGAAAGTCTGGCCGATTGTTCATACCATCCTCAGGACCAAAACTGTAAAAAACAGTTTCTAAAGTTACATTGTCCAAATGGTTTAGAGACTGCATTTCCTTTATTTATCTACGAAACAAGGCATCTTTATCTTCTAAAATCAAAGCACATTCCACAAGATCAGTTGATCCGAGACTGTCCATGGATGACATTTGTGCGGCAGCAGCATGGGCCTCTCTTCTTACATTTATCACTCACTATAAATTGGATATGGGCTCCAGGGGGAGAGCATCGTTTGGTTCAGTGGTATTCAGGAGTATTCTTCCATAGGGCCTCCCAGGAAACAAAGTAGCTAAGGACTCTGTCCCATCAGTAAGGAATGAATGAAGATTAACAACATCAGATAAAAAAAGTGGTGCTCTTACCATAACGTTCCATCTGTGTTGTTGATCTTCATTCATTCATTACAACCCACCCACCAACCCCCTCCAGAAGACTCCTGGAGGTTTGCGTATGGTCCTATCATAGGATAAGTCAGTTGCTCAGAAAAAGCTCTCTCTGTGGTCCTTATGGGCAAACTCGATCTGAGCTAATATAGAGAGAAGCACTATGTATAAGAACATAACTCGAGAGTTTTTTGGCTGGCTGGAGCTTGGTATAATGGCTGACTTGGTTCCGAGGACAGAACCAACACCCACCCATCAGTAATGAATGAATGAAGATAAACAACACAGATGGAACGTTATGGTAAGAACATAACTTCTTTTTTCAGTCCAACATTACAAAGTCATTCAATTTCTGCCTTCTGTTAAACCTTATTCCTCATCCTGAACATTTATTTTATTTTTATTTATTTAACATTTGTTTACTGGGAAAGTCCAACTTGGAACGAAGCCAATTTTCAGCAGAGTCCTGGGGAGAAACACTCCAGATGCATGTCTTTTTAATGTGGGAGGAAACCGGAGCACCCAGAGAAAACTCGCACAAATGCAGGGAGGACATGCAGACTCCGCACAGAAGGCACCCCAGCCGAGAATAGAACTGGAGAACCTGTTGCTGTGAGGTGACAACTCTACTGCTGCACCACTGCGCTGTCCGATTATTCAGTATGATGTTCTTCATGTTTCACTGTTGCAGTCATCACATTTGGGTTATCTGCTTGCAGTAGCCCTCAGTCAGCCTGATTATCAAAGTTTTGGGTCCTGCATCGGTTGCTGTCTCATGTTCCGTGATGTCAGGTAGTCAGGGGTATAAAGCATGCAGTAGACACCATTACATCAGTCTTTCTTGCCGTGCGGTGCCTGAAGAAGAAGCAGTTGGCAAGTGCCGGTCGGCCAACTCCTGAAATTTGCTTAAAAAATAGATAAGAATGGCTGAAGACCTTATTACTTTAATCAGGGAAAGCCAACCTTCCCCATCTGAGACCTAGGACTGAGTTTGCTTATGATACTTCTGACCAGGATTCTGAAATTTGTTTCCGCTGATGACCAGGATTTACCCTTATCTACCTATGAGGATTCTGATGCTGAGGACTGTATTCCCTCTGACCCCCCTGCCCGCCCCCCGAGGATTTCAATTTTGGTGAAACCCTGCATACTCTTAGGGAGCATTTTCATTGGGAAAGTCAGGATTTCTCTGATTCTAAAAAGAGGCTTAGGGATTTCTTACTCCTGTCCCAGCACAGGCCTTTAGCTATCCCTCCTGTACTAGACATTGTTGATGATGCCTTTTCAGTATCTAGTTTGGCCCATGACTCTTTACCTCCTGCTCCCAGAACACCTGATAGATATTACAGGGTTCCTGACTCTCACAGGTTCCTTTTTAAAAATCCTACCCCGGATCCTGAGACCATTTCGCAGGGACCCAAGGGCATTAAAGCTACTACTGCCAAAAATCCTACCCCTTCTGATAGAGACTCCAGGACGCTGGATAGATGGGGTAAGAAGGTATACACTTCTGCAACCTTGGCCATTAGGGTCTTAAACTGCCAGTTTCATATGTTAAAGTATCAGCAGCATATTATTAGATTGCTTAAACAGAAAATGAAGTTGACTCCTGATTGTGCTGAAAATTAGGATTTACAGGATTTAATGCATTCTGCTGAACAGGTTAGAAAACATACTTTGCAATGTGGTTTTGATTCACTAGAGGCATCTTGCAGGGCTGCTGTCACTGGGTCTGTACTTAGAAGGCATGCTTGGCTTAAGGAGCAGTCCTTGCCAGATCATGTTAAAGCTAAATTACTGGATGCTCCCTTAAATCTGGACCGCCTGTTTGGCAACAAGGCAGAATAAGTTCTTAAAAAGATGGAGGAAAAAGCTAAATTTATACAAAATGTTAAAGATTTCTTGCAAGTACAACCTCCAAGATTTAGTAGGCATTGGCCCTCTAAGAATTGATCCTTTCCTGCCTCTTCCAGGCCTTTTCAGTCCAAACCCAGATCCAGCAGACCACCCAGGCTTCTGTCCCAGGGTACGCACAGGACTAAGCAGTGGGGGGGTCCCCACATCCAAATCTGGGAGTAGTAAAACTCCCCCTATGGTAAACTGTCTCAATGACTTAACTTTAAAACTTCCAAGCACTTCTCAACTGACTGCCCCTTTGGGGGGAACAATTGCTCTACATGCAAAAAACTGGGAACTCATTACCCAGGACATATGGGTTTCAAATGTATTTTCTCAAGGATACAGATTTCACTTCCACACATTACCAACTCCAAACGGTTGGCCAGATCTGCCCCCAAATCAGTGGGCAGAGGCTGAAAAAGCAAGTACTCTCTCTGTTAAGCATAAAGGCTATTCAAACTGTACCAGAAGAGGAAAAGGGACAAGGTTTCTACTCATGACTTTTCCTGGTACCCAGAAAAGACAATTCATGGCGTCCTATCCTGGACCTGCCTACTTTAAACACCTTTTTGGTGA